>NC_090338.1:62920068-63220068 GCF_035084215.1 Heptranchias perlo
CCTTTTTTGCTGAATTCTAAACTGTTCCCAATCTTCAGGCTTGCTACTTTTTCTGGCAACTTTATATGACTTCTCTTTGGATCTAATACTATCCTTAATTTCTTTTGTTAGCCATGGTTGGGCCACTTTTCGTTTTGTGTTTTTGCGCCAGAAAGGAATATATAATTGTTGCAATTCATACATTTGTTCCTTAAATGTTAGCCATTGCCTATCCACTGTCATGCCTTTTTAAGAAGCTTCCCAATCTATCATAGCCAACTCACTCCTCATACCTTCGTAGTTTCCTTTGTTTAGATTTAGGACCCTAGTTTCGGATTGGACTACTTCACTTTCCATCTTAATGAAGAATTCTTTCATGTTATTTTCACTCTTCCCTAAAGGACCCGGCACAACAAGATTATTAATTAACCCCTTCTCATTGCACAATACCCAATCTAGGGTTGCCTGTTCCCTGGTTGGTTCCTCAACGTACTGGTCTAAAAAACCATCTCGTACACACTCCAGGAATTCATCCTCCACTGTATTATTGCTAATTTGGTTTGGCCAGTCTATATGTAGATTAAAGTCATCCATGATTACTGTAGTACCCTTGTTAAATGCATCTCTAATTTCCTGTTTGATCCCATCCACTACATTCCCACTACTGTTCGGAGGTCTATAGACAACTCCCACCAGAGTTTTCTGCCCCTTGCTGCTTCTTAATTCCACCCAGACTGATTCTACATCTTGATTTTCTGAGCCAATATCCTTTCTCACTATTGCTCTGATTTCATCCTTTAGTAACAACACCACCCCACCTCCTTTTCCTTTTTGCCTGTCATTCCTAAATTTTGAATACCCTTGGATATTCAGCTCCCAGCCTTGGTCACCCTGCAGCTATGTCTTTCTTTTGTTAGCCGAGGTTGGATCGCTTTTCCTTTTGTGTTTTTGCGCCAGAAAGGAATGTATAATTGTTGCAATTCATGCATTTGTTTCTTAAATGTTAGTCATTGCCTATCCACAGTCATGCATTTTAATGAAGCCTCCCAACCTATCATAGCCAACTCACTCCTCATACCTTCGTATAACCCTGGCTAGTTGCTTTTTACAAATTTTCCTGGCCCTGCTTGCAATGGAACTATTGTATTCCATGGATTATTCAATTATCTCGGCCTATATTTACCCATATACCCCAATATTTGCCCTGTGTTTTCTTGTAAAAGATTCAATGTGATGGCATTACAACAACAACTTGCAATTACATAGCACCTTTAACACAGTAAAACATCCCAAGGCACTTCACAGGAGCGTGATCAGACAAAAATTAGCTGCTTTTGTTAGGAGGAAAGGATTTTACAGAACAGAGTTATTAACTCATTCATAAGCTCCAATAAATGCTCTTAAGAGTTGAGCTTAAACAGGATGTATAGTTTATTGTCAGTGTGATTTCCACCACACAGTAATACACCTTTGCATTCTGTAAGGTCATTGGATATCTGAATTTTGTAACAAAGCCCACAATCTGGCTTGCCACTTGCCACCAGGAAAGTTGCAAATGTAAATCCCAGGACTACCCATCACTAAACCCTGCCAGCATCACTCCCAAGAACTTTCAGTGAATCATGACAAGATCAAGGTGCTTTGCATCATTGGAACAGGCTGTTGTACCAGGCAGGGAATACAACTGATATGCTCCAGTTTACTATGTCACACCTGCTGTTCTTGCTTGTCCAACTGTGATATTCTCACAAGTGACAGGCAGTCCTGGGATTTATAACTGCAACCATCTGGCAGTAAAATAAATGTTGATCTACCTTACAAACTTCAAATATCTAATAGATGCTCTTCTAAAATAACAGTATTTTTAGAAGGTGCAACAGGAGTGTGAAGGATCCCTGATGCTAGTCAGTATGAACAGCGTGCTGGGTGTTAATGCACAAACTGAACATCATGAGACTGCGCCATTCCATTCTCTAAATGAATAAACTCTTCACAAATTATCTCAGCCCCTATAAACACTGGCAAATTTGTTAAAATGTGTCAGAAGAGGTGCCTGTTTTATTATGAACATTTCAATAAGAAAATCTAACCTGTCCGTGGAATTGGCTGGAAAATAAAGCCAGACTATTTTATGACTTATCATTCATATTTTTCCCCTAACCCCTGTACAGGCCATTTCATCTTGAATGTTCAATGCAGGTTAAAGACCGCTCCTTGGTAAATAAAGATGAAACTCTGACTGGACAAATAAGAGCAGTCACTAGATAGTAACCTAGGACACATTAGTTATCTCCTCTCCAAAGTAAAACTTGATATTTTGAGACCTGGTCACAATTCAGTAAAAGTTCTCACAATTAATATTGGCTAATTTGAGCAACAGGCAGCCTTGGGATTTAAAATGCAAACCATTTCCTTACAAAACAATAAGACTGTGCTTCAATCAAATGCACATCATGTTCTGAATTCTTGCTTTTACAGTTACTGAAATTATGTGTAGTACTGAAACAGAAATGATCCAAGTGTCCAGATTATATGACAAAAAACATTTCCAGTGGAGAGATCTCTTATTTTAATTCAGGGTAAAATAAGTAGACCATGTATTTTTGAGGTTCTGACAATTTTCTTTTTTTTGGTTGGCTTTCAGTCCAGGCAACGTATAAAACATTGGAGAGCCTTAAAGTCTAGGAAGTTACCATTTCAAAACCATCTTATACAGAAATCTCTAAGATTCTTGGGTGTGAGAGTTACAGAGAACTGAAACAGTGCCTTTTCACCTCTGGGACCTGGATTGACTCCAGTAAAGAACAATGGTGAGAAAGTCTTCTCTCCTCATAGTAGGTATGGGGCGACAGCACAAATTGGGTCACAAATTAGTTGAAAAATGTCACAATAATGATGAGGTTTAAGGGGTGCTCTTCAGAAGTTGGGGTAAGGATTTTTTTTAAGACACAGTAAAGGGAGCTTTACTTTGGTTCTAACCTGTGGGATTCTATTACTAGACTCACAAAGTAAAATCATTCTCCTTTCCTCAGGACTGATACCTTCAACATGATGAAAATAAAACTTATCAGAAGAAAAAAAAACATTTTTACTTTTCACTAGGAAGCATGGTGCTATCAAATGCAGGAACAGATCTAGTTTGGCTATTATCAAAGCTACATGAAATCATGTGCATGATTGTCTGGAAACGTAGGGCATGATTTTAGCATGGTGGCGGGAAGTGAGCCGGGGTTGGGGGGAGAGGGTGCGGGGGGGGGTCAATGGACGCTACTGACTGGAGTGAGGAGGAGGAGGGAGACGCTTTACCTCTCGGACAGGAGGAAGCGCCCTACCTCTGCCACCAAGGAGGCCTGGCTCGAGGGAGCAGAGGAAGTGACCAGCGGGGGCAACATCTCCCGCAGTTGGGTGCAGTGCAGGAAGCGTTTCAATGACATAATCAGGTCAGGAAAAGTGAGTACAGTTACTGATTCACCTGCATTCTGTGATGCACATCACCCTCCTCACACTCTGCCCTGCAAAGCCTACTCTATCACATCACTCCAAACGCCCACTTAAGGCTCATCGTCAACTTATCCTCACTTTCTGTGCACTTCCTCACCTCCCCATTTGTGCTCCCAGCACTCCCACTCACTCCAGATTGATGCAATGTGATCAATCTGTCTGATGGTGTCACCCTCTGATGCATCTCTTTCATTGCCAGCCTCGCCCAAAGCAATTCATCCATCGGGTGACCCTTTCCCTGTCACCCTCACTCACTTACACGTCTGTACCTTCTCCCCTTGTTGGAGAAGAGAGCGCAGAATGCAAGGGAGAGGACAAGGACTGGAGGGGGCCTCCACAAATCGTGGTGGAGGAGGAGAAGGCCCTGCTACTTAGTCGGATGGTGGAGTGCCTGGCCGTCGCGGATGCCAAGACTGCCATCCCGCAAACATCTGGAGATAGAACTTTAACATCTATCACACACAACATGAATTGATGTTATTAATGATTGACCTGTTGCACACCTCAGTTTGCTCATCGCAACATTACTTCTGTGATGATTCTTAATATTGCTGTATGTTCTCTTCCAGACCCTTCAAGGAGTGAAGACGTGGACAAGGGCAATTTAGCAGAGGAGCTCTCTGCCTCTGAGGGCACAGGGTCACACCTTAGTGTGCCATGCACCAGCGTAGAAACTCACACCTCAGTGGGTCCTACTGGAGAGTTAGTTGGATTGTCACCTGGTGAGTCACCACACGCAAATGAGCACAAGCAGACACTGGTGGCAGGGGCAGCTGTGGAGAGTCCGCGTCGGCGGGCGCACTCCTCTACAATCTCTGCTGAGCTGGGCACAGATGCTGAACCCCAGGGGGCATCCTTGAAAAGGAGAATGATCGAGGGACAGCAGCACATTTGCGAGGTACTGGAAAAGTGTCAAGTTCACTCTTCACGATAGTGGAGAGGGTGGAGGAGTCCACCTCCACCATTAGTGGATTAGTGGAATGGGGACACAGGTAAGTGTAAGTGTAGGAATGTCTGCAATGGAGAGGATGGCAGCCTCCCTTAAGTTTCAAGCACAGCTCACAAATGAGTCTATTCAGGCCCTGGCAACAGCCGTGCAGACTCAGGTTTACTACGTTCTGCCACCATAAACAGGCAGACAGATACATTAACACTGGCATTACAAGGCATCACACATGTCCTCCAAACTGTTCTCCAGCAGGGTAGTAGGAGTGATGTGGCCCTGGCCCAGGAGAAGGATGATGGCGAAAGGGGACATGGAAGTGGGGACACCAATCAAAGCGCTCCCACATCGCACCCGTTGCCCCCCTCTCAACCATTACCCACAATGCTGCCTCCTTTCCAGATGGCCGAGTCTGCCCCTGCACAGGTGCAGATGGAGCAGTCTTTGGAGGGGACCTCATGGGCTCCAAAACCCAGAGGGGGTCGGCCGAAAGCATCTCATCAGTCAGGGCATGAATCTGAGCAACCTGCCACTACCTCTGTTACAGCCACAGGGGATGCACCATGTAGAAGCGGTAGGAAGAGAAAGCCTAAGGTTTTGTAATCACTAAGGTAATGCACAAGGGTGTCTGACAGACTGTCATGTTTTTCATTTATATTTGTTTTTTGTTAAATGCACATTAAATCTTATGATTCTCACCACCACTGCCACATCTTGCCCATTCTTGAGTCCCTTTGGTGAAAGTGCCCTTTCATGTGCTTCAGCCACTGTAAACACATGCTTTCATGTGTTTACAGTGGGTGTATGTGTGGTTGTAGGAATGTTTTGTGCAGCAAAACATTTTTAATTAAAAACCTTAATTAAATCACCCCTTAACCTTTTATATCCCAGGGAATAGAAGCTTAGTTTAGGTAATCGCTCCTCAAAATTTAACCCTTGGTGCCCTGGTAACATTCTGGTGAATCTGCACTGCACTCCTTCCAAGGCCAATATATCCTTTCAAAGAACTGTACACAGTACTCCAGATGTGGTGTAACCAGGGCTTTGTGTAGCTGAAGCAAAACTTCCTCCCCTTTATATTCTAGCCCTCTAGATGTAAAGGCTAACATTCCATTAGCCTTTTTGTTTATTTTTTGTACCTGACCATTACATTTTAGCGATCTGTGTACATGGACCCCTAAATCTCTTTGGACCTCCACTGTCCTAGCTTTTCACCATTCAAGAAATACTCGGATCTATCCCATTTTGGTCCAAAATGTATGACCTCACACTTACCTGCTTTGAAATCCATCTGCCGCAGTTTTGCCCACTCACTTAATCTATCAATGTCTCTTTGTAATTTTATGCTCCTGTCTACACTATGCCACAATCTTTGTGTCATCGGCAAACTTGAATATATGGCTCTCTATTGTTTTATCTACATCATTAATAAATATAGTCATTAGTGGTGTCCCACAGACCCTTGTGGGACACCACTAATGACTTCCTTCCAATTCAAATACATACCTATTATCCCTACTCTCCATGCTTTACCGCCTAACCAGGTCAATACTTTGCCTTCAATTCCATAAGCTTTAATTTTAGCTAACAGTCTCTTATGCGGAACCTTATCTGTAAGTCCATATAAACTACACCCATAGACGTTCCCGTCTACTACTTTAGATACTGCCTCAAAAAATTCAATAGGTTCGTTAGACACGACCTACCCTTTAGAAATCCACGTTCCTTCTCTCTAATCAGCTCAAATTTCTCTAAGTGCTCAATCACTCTGTCCTTAATTATAGATTCCAATAACTTCACCACAACAGATGTTAGACTGACAGGTCTATAATTTCCTGCTTTCTCTCTCACCTTTCTTAAATAATGGAGTTATATGTGCAATTTTCTAATCTAAAAGGGACAATTCCTGAATTGAGAGAGCTTTGGAAGATTATGGATAAAGCATTTGCAATTTCCTCACCTACTTCCTTTAAAACCCCTGGGTGGAAAGCATCAGGTCCTGGGGATTTGTCAGTCTTTAGTGCCATTATTTTTTCTAATACTTGCTTACATTAACTTTAGTGAGTTCTAGTCCTCGATTCATTATTAGTTTCCCTGGAATGTCAGGTATATTATCCTCTTCCTCGACTGTGAACACTGACACAAAGTAATTATTCAACAAGTCTGCCATTTCCTTATTTTCATTTTCAATATTACCTTCATCTGTTTTTTAAAGGGCTCACATTACCCTCGACTACACTTTTTTATTTTAACATAGTTGTAAAAACCTTTTGTCTTAATCTTGATATCCCTCACAAGTTTCTTCTCCTGTTCCCCTTTTTCCAGCTCTAACCATCTTTCTTGTCTTCCTTTGCTGTTCTTTATATCTCTCCCAGTCCCCTGGATCTACACTATTCTTTGCCCTTTTGTATGCTCTTTCGTTTAGTTTTATGTTATCTCTCACCTCTTTTGTTGACCATGGCTGTTTTATTTGGTAATTAGAGCTCTTGCCCCTTAGGGGTATATGCTGGTTCTGTATTAAGCTAAATTCTTTTTTGAGCACCTCCCACTGTTCATCTGCAGTTTTATCCGATAACAGTTTCGGACAGTTTGCTGTCGTCAGTCTCTGTCTCATCCCGTTAAAGATATCCTTACCAAAATCTTGAATCTTAGCAACTGTGTTACGTTTCTCCTTTTCAAACCTAACATTGAAATCGATCATATTATGATCACTGTGAGATAAATGTTCCCTTGCAGTTAGGTTATTAACTAAGTCTGGCTCATTACTCATTACTAAATCAATATGGCCTGCCCTCTTGTTAGTTCTAGAACATATTGCTGCAGAAAACTATCTTGAATGCACTCAAGAAATTCACTACCTTTCTGACTTGAGCTACTCTGCTCTTCCCAATCTATATGAAAATCAAAGTCTCCCATTAAAACAACACAGCTTTTGCTACAAGAAAGAAGGAAATTGCATTTATATAGCCCTTTTCATGACCTCAGGATGTTTCAAAGTGCTTTACAGCCAATGAAATACTTTTTAAGTGTAGTCACTGTTGTAATGTAGGAAATGCGGCATTCAATTTGTGCACAGCAAGGTCCCACAAACAGTAATGAAATAATGGCCAGATAATCTGTTTTAGTGATGTTGTTGGAGGGACATCAGGAAGAACTCCCCTGCTCTTCTTTAAATAGTGCCATGGAATCTTTTACATCCACCCGAGAGGGCAGATGGGGCCTTGGATTAACATTACATCTGAAAGACAGCACCTCCAACAGTGCAACACTCCCTCAGTACTGCACTGAAGTGTCAATCTAGATTTTGTGCTGAAGTCTCTGGAGTGGGACAACCTTCTGACTCAGAGGTGAGAGTGCTACCAACTGGCCATGGCTGAAGGCAGCTTTTACATTGATCATAAGTTGTGAGCTCATGCAAACCTGCCAGATTTGTTCGACTGTCAGCCAGGAAGACTGGTTTTTCACTTGGCGTTATCGCTACCACTGGTCTAACTCTAGCCACTAAACGTGCTGCAATGGCAGCAGCGTAATCTGGAAGCATTTTCAAAATGCTCCCTGCTGATACTACGATGTAAAAGCATGATGTCATGCATGAATAACTACCAGGATGACAACATAATAGAATTACACTGCACATGAACATTAGCCTATTTGTTATGGTCACTCTGTACAGACATGATCATATGGTATGCATCTTGTCAAGACCCAGTTTGCAGCATAAAAGATCTTTTTGAAGAAATGGCTGTATGTTGCTGTCCAGTATTTCTTTGTTATTGGAAAAGAACAAGTGAACAAACATGCCTTTATATAACACTTTTCACACCCTCAGGTCATCCCAAAGCACTTCACAGCCAATTAAGTACTTTTAAGTGTAGTCACTGTTGTAATGTCAACATTTCAGGTCGATGGCCTTTTATCAGAACTCTATGTATAAAATAGTTTTGCATTATAATAGCTGTAAACAATTTTACAACACCAAGTTATAGTCCAGCAATTTTATTTTAAATTCACAAGCTTTCGGAGGCTTCCTCCTTCCTCAGGTGAATGTTGTGGAAATGAAATCCTCAAAATGAAATCGCATTTATAAATCACAGAACAATGCTTGGTGATTACAGACAGTCTTTTCAACTGCCCGTTGCCAAGGCAATCAGTGAGCAGACAGACAGGTGTTACCTACAAGGTGTCCGAATATACAAATCACCAAAAAAAAACAGATAGAGAGGTAGAAATATAGAAAAGACAGCAACTGACCCGTTATATTAAAAACAGATAACATTTGTTCGCTGGTGGGGTAACGTGTAGCGTGACATGAACCCAAGATCCCGGTTGAGGCCGTCCTCATGGGTGCGGAACTTGGCTATCAATTTCTGCTCGACGATTTTGCGTTGTCGTGTGTCTCGAAGGCGGCCTTATTGATAGCCAAGTTCCGCACCCATGAGGACGGCCTCAACCGGGATCTTGGGTTCATGTCACGCTACACGTTACCCTACCAGCGAACAAATGTTATCTGCTTTTAATATAACGGGTCAGTTGCTGTCTTTTCTATGTTTCTACATCTCTATCTCTGTGGTTTTTTTTGGTGATTTGTATATTCGGAGACCTTGTAGGTAACACCTGTCTATCTGCACACTGATTGCCTTGGCAACGGGCAGTTGAAAAGACTGTCTGTAATCATCAAGCATTGTTCTGTGATTTATAAATGCCATTTCATTTCGAGGATTTCATTTCCACAACATTCACCTGAGGAAGGAGGAAGCCTCCGAAAGCTTGTGAATTTAAAATAAATTTGCTGGACTATAACTTGGTGTTGTAAAATTGTTTACAATTGTCAACCCCAGTCCATCACCGGCATCTCCACATCATTATAATAGTGGCATTGAATTATCAAACAATTTTTGATAAATGTTTGGTTTGGCAAGAAAGAACAGCAAGAATAGGGATGTGGCAATTTTGCCACCATAGCATCATGCACAAGTGACGTGATGTGTTTTGTGTTGTGGATTGGGTTCTTCACGCCAATATAAATACACAGTAAAATAAGCCGACACACCAGTAAACTATCTAACAGATTAGCTGGTCATTTATCGCATTGTTGTTTTTGGCAGCAGCCAAATTTTCACATAGCAAAGTCCCATAAACAACAATGCGATAAATGACTAGCTAATCTGTTAGATAGTTTACTGGTGTGTAAGCTTATTTTGTGTATTTACATTGGCGTGAAGAACCCAATGCACAACACAAAACACATCACGTCACTTGTGCATGATGCTATGGTGGCAAAATTGCCACATCCCTATTCTTGCTGTTCTTTCTTGCCAAACCAAACATTTATCAAAAATTGTTTGATAATTCAATGCCACTATTATTATGCAAAACTATTTTATACATAGAGTTCTGATAAAAGGTTATCAACCTGAAATGTTATCTCTGTTTCTCTCTCCACACATGCTGCCTGCCCTGCTGAGTGTCTCCAGCATTTTCAGTTTTTATTTTAGATTTCCAGCATCTGAAGTATTTTGCTTTTTTTTTCTATTTTATACATTGTTTAATTATTTTTGAACTACATTCATTTAATTCACAAAATATTGTAGAACAAATGAATCCCATTTTGACGACAGTAGTCCAGCTGGGGTATATGCTTTCTCATTCCATGGTGTGCCAATGTAAAGATAGGTTTGTGCCAGTGAAAGGACCAACATTCAGATGAGTTATACTGTCAGCCAAACGTCATATTCAACAATACAGATCAGCGATGATCTAGTTGAATGGCGGAACAGGCTAGAGGGGCTGAATGGCTTATTGCCATTCCTATGTAGCCTGTATTTATATAGCGCCTTTAACGTAGAAAAACGTCCCAGGGCACTTCACAGAAGTATAATCAGATAAAAATGTACAACTGCACAAATGTACAATAATGTACAAGGAAGGATACATTAGGAGGGATGACTAAAAGCTTGGTCAAAGAGGTGGGTTTTAAGGAGGGTCTTAAAGGAGGAGAGGGAGATGGAGCGGCAGAGAGATTTAGGAAGGCAATTCAGAGCATTAGGCCTAGACAACTGAAGGCATGGCCACCAATGGTCAAGCAAAGGAAGTGAAGGATGCACAAGAGGCCAGAGTTGGAGTAACACAGAGTTCTTAGAGGGTTGTAGGGATAAAGGAGGTTGTGGAGTTAGAGAGAGATGAGGCCATGAAGGGATTTAAACAGGAGGATGAGAATTCTAAATATGAGGCATAGGAGGGCTGGAAGCCAATGTAAGTCAGCAAGCATAGGGGTGAGCTTATGGAGAGCAGAGATTTGGATAAGCTAAAGTTGACGGAGGGTGGAGGATGGCTTGGAAAGCATTGGAATAGTAGAGTCTGGAGGCAACAAAGGCATGGATGAGGGTTTCATCAGTAGATGAACTGAGGTAGGAGCAGAGACAGGCGATGTTACGGAGGTGGAAATAGACAGTTTTTGTGATGGATAGGATGTGGAGTTGGATGTGTGATAGATACTCAGCAGGGTAAAGGCTACGATTCATCCTGGTGTCTAGATTAGTGTATCTTTCGCCATTCATTTAATTCCAAACATTTATTTCACTTTAGTAATGTACAAATACAGTCAAATACAGCACAAGGAAAGTTCATTAAAAAAATGTTGCACCTTAATTATAATTTGTAATATTTGCTGTTTATTGATTGCAGATGGAAATGAATTTCAATAATTCCACACTTCAACAGGGACAGGCTTAATGTTTAAACCTAACAAATACTAGGAAATAAAGTTTAATGGTCCCAAGAGGAGTAAGCAGTAGGAGAGTTAAATCAAGGAAATTACTTGGAGAACCTTCCCACATCAATCAATATAACCTTTCACTTTTGTTTCCAATCCATACTCGTATACCGATTTTACCTTTAGACTGAATTCCCGTGCTCCCCTATGAATCAATACAAAACATTATTGTAATAATAATTCTGTTTCTGGAATGAAACGATCACGATCAATGACAGAGTAGAACAAACAATATGCGTGTTAGTTGCCTCTTAGCCTCAGACAGCATTCAATAGTTACAAGCTGTATCCCACTGATAATATTTTAGAGACAGCACTTTGGCTGTTTATGTTCTGATCAGTCTTCTGAGGGACTTGGTATAGATGAGATCGAGACTCGTCCTGTTTTGAGACTTGATCATTTTTTCTTCACAGAAAGGATTTTTGGATTGGCTTATGGTTTAAGTGTGTTTTAAAATAAAGTGAATTTGCACAATTTTTTTTAAAGCCACCAACTGCAGGCATTGAAGATGTGTATTGAAAACAGATGGGTCAAGTTTGCCATATGTCAAACTGGTACAATAAGGGTCAATTATCTCATCCCCGGCCCATTGGTCAGGATGACCCCCATTTTGAAAATAGTGGGAGATACTTACTTTAAACCCACACCCTGAGGGAGTATGAGAGGTAGCCAGTTTTATCGACAGGCCGACAGGCAAATCACCAACAGGAGAGGTATCAAAGGCACCACCTCTTCATTTCCTTTGGGAAAAGAATTAACAGAAATAAAGAAAAACACATGGACAGACAGGAACGTTTCGAAGAAAAGAATGAAAGAGACAGTCGTGGGCACAGAACGCAAAGCTAAAAATTCAGGTTTCGCATTAGAAGTTGCCTGGAAAGAAAAGTGTGCCAAAAGCAAGCAGGTCAGCCTAAGAAAGGGACAGAGTGCGTGGTTTATTATATTTTGCCATTTTATAAGGTAAGAAGTGAGATTTAGTTAAGGAAATGGAAGTTGTTTTGACTGTTACTCTCTATGTTCACTTGCTGTCTGTGTAATAAAGCAGCATAACCATTCAGATCTGGCCTCGCCTCACCAAATGTTTCAGTCAACCTTTGAAAAGATTGGAGAAGTAGAGGCTCGACAGACATGGGAGTAAATTTTAACTGAAAGCCAGGAAGGGAGCCGGGATGGGGTGGGGGGGAAAAGAGGATGATTTCCGGGAGTGAAACACGGAAGGTAAATGGGCTGCGATCTTAATGAGGCCCATCAATTTCACTTCCGGGTTTCGTGGGAATTGGTAGAGAATGTGGATATTAATGCCTCATTCTCAAGCTTCTTCAGAATATAGCTACTCACAGTCTCTCTGTTATCAAGCTAACTGAGAATATTCTTAGCTCACAGTTCCCACCTATAACTTGTCCATAATATGCCCACCTGTAACTTTGAATTGGCAGTTATTAAAATTTATTTTGACACAACTTGGTACCTCTGGTAGTGGACTGAGATTTCAGATTCGAGCAACAATAAAATTTAGTCTCAGCTCTCCTTCACGGAAAAAGGGTTTCACTATACTCTAACATAAGCTGGCAGCATTTTTTTTCTAAAGAATCATTATGTTACGGGGATTTTTAGAATTGTAAATTAGGAACATAGATACATAGGAACAGGACTAGGCCATTCAGCCCCTTGAGCTTGTTCTGCCATTCGATTGGATCATGGCTGATCTGTCTCTTAACTCCATTTACCTGCCTTGGTTCCGATTGGATACTTTGAATCTAAAAAGGTTTTCAAAAAGGTTAAGCTGTTGCAGGGTAGAGATTGCAACATGTTATCAAGATAGACGTCCTGTATTTCCTCCAGTGTGAGATGACGGAACAACCCAGCAACAATAACTACTTGCATTTATGTACCACCTTTAATGTAGCAAATTGTCCCGAGGTGCTTTGTAGAAGCGAAAAATCAGACACTGAGCAGTAGCAGGGGAAGAGTTAGGAGAGGTGCCCAAAGGCATCATTGAAGAGGTGGTGTTGACAAGGCTTTTTAAAGAAGGGAGAGCTCTAGTGACATGGACGCTTTTGGTGAGAGAATCATAGAATCTTACAGCACAGAAGGCGGCCATTCAGCCCGTTCTGCCTGTGCTGGCTCTTTGAAAGAGCTGACCAATTTAGTCCCACACTCCAGCTTTTTCCTCATAACACTGCAAATTAGTCCTCTTCAAGTGCATGTCCAATTTGAAAGTTCCTATGAAATCTGCTTTCATTTCCGCTCTAGTTTTTTTTGCCAATTATTTTAAATCTATGACCTTTGGTTACCGACCTATTTGCCAAAAGAAACAGTTTCTCCCTATTTGCTCTATCAAAACCCCTCATTGTTTTGAATACCTCTATTAAATCTCCCCTTAACCTTCTCTGCTCTAAGGAGAACAATCCCAGCTTCTCCAATCTCTCCACATAACTGAACTCCCTCAACCCAGTTATCATCCTGGTAAATCTCCTCTGTACCCTCTCCAAGGCCTTGACATCCTTCCTAAAGTTTGGAGCCCAGAATTGTACACAATACTCCAGCTGAGGCCTACCCAGTGAATTATAAAGGTTTAGCATGACTTCCATGTTTTTATATTCAATGCCCCTATTTACAAAGCCAAGTATCCCATACACTTTCTTAACCTCATCAACTTGCCCTGCCACCTTCAAAGATTTGTGAATATGTACCCCCAGGTCCCTCTGCTCTTGCACCCCCCTCAAAATAGTACCATTTAGATTACACTGCCTCTCCATGCTGTTCCTCCCAAAGTGCATCACTTCACACTTATCCGCATTAAATTGCATCAGCCATGTGTCTGCCCATTTCACCAGTCTGTCTGTGTCCTCCTGAAGTCTGCTACTATCCTGCTCACTATTTACTATGTTGCCAAGTTTTGTATCATCCGCAAACTTCGGAATTGTGCTCCCTATACCCAAGTCCAGGTCATTTATATATGACAAGAAAAGCAATGGTCCTAATACCGACCCCTGGGGGGCCCCACTGCATACTTCTCTCCAGTCAGAAAAACATCCGTTCACCACCACTCTCTGCCTCCTATCCTTCAGCCAATTATGTACCAAGTTACCACCGTCCCTTTAATACCATGTGCTTCTATTTTCTGAATAAGTCTATTATGTGATACTTCATCAAATGCCTTTTGAAAGTCCACATATACAGCATCTACTACACTACCTTCATCAACCCTCTCTGTTACTTCATCAAAGAATTCAATCAGGGTAGTCAAACACTATTTGCCTTTAACAAATCCGTGCTGGCTGTCCCTTATTAACCCATGCTTCTCCAAGTGAGAATTAATTTTGCCCTTGACAATGGTCTCTAGTAGTTTTCCCAGACTTTAAACCGATTGGCCTGCAGTGTCCAGGTTTATCCCTCTACCCTTTTTTGAATAGGGTGTAGCATTTGCAATCCCCCAGTCCTCTGGCACCAATCCCATATCCAAAGTGGATAGGAAGATTGTGGTCAGAGCTTCTGCTATCTCCACCCTTGCTTCCCTCAGCAACCTAGGATGTATCCCATCTGGACCGGGTGACTTGTTAACTTTGCATGATGCCAACCTATTTAGCACCCTCTTTCTATCTATTTTTATCCTATCCAGTATCTCTACTCTCTTCTACCCTACTCTGACATTAACTTCATTCTCTTCTTTTGTGAAGACAGATGTAAAGTACTCATTCAGTACCTCAGTCATGCCCTCTGCCTCCACAAAAAGATTTCCTTTTGTGTCCCTAATCAGCCCCACCATTCCTTTAACTATCCTTTTACTTTTTATATGTTTGTAAAAGATTTTTGTGTTCCATTTTATGTTACCTGCTAATCTTTTCTTATATTCCTGCTTTTCCCTTGTATCCTTTTTCAATTCCCCTTGCACTCTCTGTATTCTGCCTGGTTTTCCATTGTATTCTGTACCTGACCTTTGTCATAAATCTCCTTTTTCTGTTTTATTTTATCTTCTATTTCCTTTGTCATCCAGGGAGCTCCAGCTTTGGATGCCCGATCTTTCCTCCTTATGGGAAAATGCTTGGTTTGTACCTGAACTATCGCCGCCTTGAAGGCCTGCTATTGCTGATTTACTGATTTCTTGGTCAATCTTTGTTTCCCGTCCACCTGTACTAGATCCCTTCTTAAATCATTGAAATTGGCTCTCTTCCAGTTGGGTATTTTCACCTTTGATTTTTATTTGTCCCTTTTCATAGCTACTTTAAAGCTAATTATATTGTGATCACTATTACCCAGATATCCTCCCAGTGAAACACACTCCACTTGCCCTATTTCATTCCCCAAAATGAGATCCAGCACTGCTTCCTTCCTCATTGGGCTAGAAACATACTGATCAAGAAAGTTCTACTGCATACATTTTAAGAACTTTTCAGCCTCTTTTAGCTGATATTGTTAATAGTTCCCTCCCCTCAGGTACTGTTCTCCTCCCCTTCAAATCTGCAGCCATCACCCTTCTCCTTAAAAAAAACCACCCTTGACCCATAGAACCAAAGAAAAGATACAGCACAGAAGGGGGCCATTTGGCCCATTGTGTCCACGCCGGCTCGAAGGACAACCAGGTGCACATTCTAATCCCACCTTCCAGCACCCGGTCCATAGCCCTGCAGCTTACAGCACTTTAGGTGCAGGTCCAGGTACTTTTTAAAAGAGTTGAGGGTCCCTGCCTCTACCACCAATTCGGGCAGTGAATTCCATAGACCCACCACCCTCTGGGTAAAAAAGTTTTTCCTCATGTCCCCTCTAATCCTTCCACCAATCAGCTTAAATCTATGTCCTCTAGTTCTTGAACTCTTCGCTAAGGGAAACAGGTACTTCCTGTCTACTCTATCTGGGCCTCTCATAATTTTGTACACCTCAATCAAGTCTCCCCTCAGCCTCCTCTGCTCCAAGGAAAACAACCCCAGCCTATCCAATCTCTCCTCGTAGCTGCAATTTCCAAGCACTGGTAACATTCTTGTAAATCTTCTCTGCACTCTCTCCAGAGCAATTACGTCCTTCCTGTAATACGGTGACCAGAACTGCGCACAATACTCCAGCTGTGGCCTTACCAGCGTTTTATACAGTTCCATCATTACATCCTTGCTTTTGTGTTCTATATCTCAGCTAATAACGGAGAGCATTCCGTATGCCTTCTTCACAACCTTATCTACTTGTACTGCCACCTTCGGGGACCTGTGCACATGCACTCCAAGGTCTCTCACTTCCTCTACCCCTCTCAATATATTCCTGTTTACTGCGTATTCAATTTTACCGTTTGCTCTTCCTAAGTGCATTACCTCACACTTCTCCGGGTTGAACTCCATTTCACACTTTTCCGCCCACTCCACCAACCCATTGATAGCTTCTTAGACTCTACAGCTATCCTCTTCACTATCAACTACACGGCCAATTTTTGTGTCGTCTGCAAATTTGCCAATCATGTCCCCTACATTCAGGTCCAAATCATTAATATATACCCCAAACAGCAAGGGACCCAACACTGAGCCCTGTGGCACACCACTGGAAACGGATTTCCATTCGCAAAGACATCCATCGACTTTTACCCTTTGTTTCCTGTTACTGAGCCAATTTTGGATCCAATTCGCCACATTTCCCTGTATCCCATGGGCTTTTACCTTTCTGACCAGTCTGCTATGTGGGACCTTGTCAAATGCCTTACTAAATTCAATGTAGACAACATCCACTGCACTACCCTCATCAATGCTCCTTGTCACTTCCTCAAAGAATTTGATCAGATTTGTAAGGCATGACCTTTCCTAAACAAATCCATGCTGACTCCCTGATTAAACCGTGCCTTTCCAAGTGACAGTTTATCCTATCTCTCAGTACTGATTCTAATAGTTTTCCCACCACCGAGGTAAGACTGACCGGTCTATAATTGTTCAGCCTTTCCCTCGTACCCTTTTTAAACAACGGTACTACGTTTGCAGTCTTCCAGTCCTCCGGTACCTTCCCTGTATCGAATGAGGATTGGAAAATGATCCTCAGAGCATCCGCTATTTCCTCCCTGGCTTCCTTCAATAGCCTAGGAAACAATCCATCCGGCCCTGGTGACTTATCAACTTTCAAGGATTCCAGTCCCTCTAGTACTTCCTCTCTCGTTATGTTTACCTTATCCAATATTTCACACCTCTCCTCTTTAACTACTACGTCCGGATCATCCCTTTCCTTTGTGAATACGGAGACAAAATATTCATTTAAAACCCTAACCACATCCTCTGCTTCTACACACAAGTTACCCTTATCATCCCTGATAGGTCCCACCTTTTCCTTAGCTATCCTCTTGTTCTTAATGTACTGGTAAAGAAAACTCTTTACTTTCCTTATTTACGTCATCCCTGTACTTTCTATACTCCTCTAGGCTTTCTGCAGTATTTAGTTTTCTGTGACAGTCATAAGCTTTCTTTTTCTGCTTTATCTTGCCCCGTATACTTCTAGACAACCAGGGGGCTCTAAATTTGGCAGTGTCTTCCTTTTTCTTTGAGGGGACGTGTCTGCATTGTACCCGTAGAATTTCACTTTTTAGTGCCTCCCACTGGCTTGCCACTGATTTCTCCTCAAGTAGTTGTGTCCAGTTCACTTCTGCCAAATCACCTCTTAGTTCTGTAAAATTTGCCTTCCCCCAATTTAAAACGTTTACTCCTGATTTAACTCTGTCCTTTTCCATAATAATGCTGAAACTAACTGAATTGTGGTCACTATCCCCCATATGGTCACCCACTGTCACTTCACCCACTTGCCCATCTTCATTTCCCAGAACTAAATCTAGAATTGCATCCCCTCTTGTTGGGCTTGTCACGTACTGGCTAAAAAAGTTCTCCTGGACATCGATCAAGAATTTTGCGCCTTCTGTGCCCCTCACACTGTTTGAATCCCAGTTGATGTCCCCTACTATTATTGCCCTCTTATTTTTGCACTCAGAAATTTGCCTACATATTTGTTCTTCTATCTTCCTTTCACTATTCGGGGGTCTATAGTAGTGTGACTGCCCCATTTTTATTTCTTAGCTCAACCCATATGGCCTCGATTGATGATCCATTTAGCATCTCATCCCTTGTCAGAACTGTAGTTGATTCTTTAACCAATAATGCTACCCCCCCTCCTTTTTATTACCCACTCAATTCTGCCTGAAAACTCTATATCCAGGGATATTGAGCTGCCAATTATCCCCCTCTTTAAGCCAGGTTTCCGTTATAGCAATGATATCATGCTGCCACGTGTCTATCTGTGCCCTTAACTCAACTCTGTCCTCGCAAACTACTGCCCCATCTCCAACCTCCCTTTCCTCTCCAAAGTCCTCGAATGTGTTGTCACCTCCCAAATCCATGCCCATCTTTCCCGCAACTCCATGTTTGAATCTTTCCAATCAGGTTTCCACCCCTGCCACAGCACTGAAACGATCCTTATCAAAGTCACAAATGACATCCTACATGACTGTGACCGTAGTAAACTATCCTTCCTCATCCTTCTTGACCTGTCTGCAGCCTTTGGCACAGTTGACCACACCATCCTTCTCCAACGTTTTTTTTTTATTCGTTCTCGGGATGTGGGCGTCGCTGGCGAGGCCAGCATTTATTGCCCATCCCTAATTGCCCTCGAGAAGGTGGTGGTGAGCCGCCTTCTTGAACCGCTGCAGTCCGTGTGGTGATGGTTCTCCCACCCACCATCCAGGTGGGTGGGACTGCCATCGCCTGGTTCCACTCTTATCTATCCAGTTTTAGACAGAGAATCACCTGCAGTGGCTTCTCTTCCTGATCCCACACCGTTACCTCTGGGTTCTCCCAAGGATCTATCCTGGCCCGCCTATTTCTCATCTGCCCCTCGGCGACATCATCTGAAAACATGTGAGGTTCCACATGTACATTGACTACACCCAGCTCTACCTCACCACCACCTCTCTCGACCCCTCCAACGTCTCCAATTTGTCACACTACTTGTCCGACTAGATGAGCAAACATTTCCTCCAACTAAATATTGAGAAGACTGACGCCATTGTCTTCGGTCCCCGCCACAAACTCCGTTCGATAGCCATCGACTCCATCCCTCTTCCTGGCCACTGTCTGAGGCTGAACCAGATCATTCACAATCTTGGCATCCTATTTGACCATGAGATGAGCTTCTGACCACATATCCACTCCATCACCAAGACCACCTACTTCCACCTCCGTAACATCACTTGTCTCTGCCCCGCCTCAGCTCATCTGCTGTTGAAACCATCATTTTTGCCTTTGTGACCTCTGGACTTAATTATTCCAATGCTCTCCTGGCTGGCCTTCCATCTTCCACCCTCCTTAAACTTGAACTCATCCTAACTCGCACCAAGTCTCGTTCACCCATCACCCCTGTGCTCGCTGACCTACATTGGCTCCCTGTCTGGGAACGCCTCGATTTTAAAATTCTCACCCTTGTTTTCAAATCCGTCCATGGCCTCCTCCAGCCCTACAACCCTCCGAGATCTCTGTGCTCCATTATCAACCATATCTTCGGCTGCCTAGGCCCTAAGCCATGGAATTCCCTCCCTAAACCTCTCTGTATCTCTACCTCACTCCTCCTTTAAGTGGCTCATTAAAACCTACCTCTTTGACCAAGCTTTTGGTCACCTGTCCTAATAGCTCATGAGGCTCGGTGTCAAATTTTTTTTGATAATGCTCCTGTGAAGCCCCTTGCGATGTTTTACTACGTTAAAGTCGCTATATAAATGCAAGTTGTTGATGTTGTTGCTGCTTCCTTCTGCATTGGGCTAGAAGTATATTGATTAAGAAAGTTCTTCTGTACACATTTTAGGAATTCTTAACCACAATGACGAAGTATTGGAGTCTCAGTCCATTGTATTTAGGTATAAACTCAATTGTCATTTGAATTTAACTGGGTAAGCTTTCTAGTTCTCAATCAAAACAATCTCATGTAAAATTCCTTCCCTCTTCCAGTCAACGGGAGATAATTCTGCCCACAGTGACAAAATACTAACTTGGTGGTGGGGGGGAAGGAGTGGTGAAGAGCAAGAAATGAAGGAGGGAGTCAGGAAACAAATAATGCAGGTCTCTTGTTGACCAAATGGAGCAGTACATTGTCAAAATTTACATCATCCCACCCAGACAGCTGGCGTTTTAAATGCATTGTTATGATGGAGCACCACATCTTTTCATGATTCCAGAGTTGGGACTTTAAATATTATTGTTGCGTCAGGCTCCTGCTTTGAAGGAACATTTTTTTTTTAAACAAGTAGGAAACTCTTAATATGGAGACATGAATTGTTGGTAAAATATTATGAGAGCAGTTGGCTTTCTCATGGAAGAGAAGGGAATACCCTTACAGTTCCCAACTCACTGACCTGACCTTTCCTTCTTATTTCTGTTTTTTTGGGATTATTCTCAAATAACGTATTTCAAAGTGTCAGTGTCCGCTTCCTGTTTTTTTTATATCCTCTCATTCTTTCTCACAGATTTTAGATTAACCCTTTCATTGATAAATGAAATAACATGCCTAGAGAATACTGATGGAGAACATTAGACACAAAGGGGTAGATTTAACAAATTAGCTTCTCTGGTGTAAGTGTATCATGCGACAGCAGTGAATATTGGGGATTCGAGCACAAGGATCGTCACAATCCCACCTAAAGCTGACACTGAGAAGCCGAGTGGCTCAGATATTTAAAGATCAGGTGAGATTCAGAGCAGCTCAAAGTGTAAGCTTTCGATTCACGTGAATGAAGCAAAAAACAATATCGACGTTAAGAGCATTTGTCTGAATTATTCAAATGTTGAAAGTGCTGGTGAGCTCTGAGCAGGATGACACATTGGTTCTATAACATTGCTCGCCAACTCTGAAACAATGCCAGAATGTGGCTGGGGTGGAAAAGAACAGGCATTTCAGTACAAAACTGATCAAAGCAACCAATGGAAAACTCACAGGTTTAATATAAATGGGTTTTGGCAAGTTCAATTGGAGCTCCTTGGCTGCATCATCATTATAAGCAGATTCCATTGCATATCATTGGAAATTGTGCTTACATATAGTGTGAATGAACTATAAGATTTTTATTTGATGTACTGAGTGAGCCCTGTAGGTAATGTCAAGTTATTGTCCTTCGTAGAAGATAAAAATAAATCTGGTTCTCTTTCTCCAACCCTCCCCCCTCATTAAAATTAAAGTGGATCTATTGGAGAAATGTAATTATTACCCTACAAGAAAGATCAAGGATTTATGACTGTCTACCAAAAGATGATCTCAAATGGTGCTTCACTACCTAAAGGTCCAAGGTATGTTTCCAGTCGCCTATCACCTAAATCGGCCAACCCGTGCATTTCTAAACAGTTCCATCAGTTGTGTAGTAATAGGTAATAGTAATAACTGTGTAGTAATAAGTATGAAGCCCCATGAAGTGCCAGAGATTTTGTGAGCGATTTGCAGAGCGAGAAGCAATCTAACAAACTTCCTTCTGTTGGTTAATCGTGCCACAGCGTCGGAGGTAACTAAAGTATAGCAGCCTGTAAACTCCTTCCATCCTGGTGAAGAACTGAGGAGAGCTGGAAAGAATCAGAAAAGGAAACAAAGCAGAGGTTATGTATCAATGAAAAAATTAAAAGTACAAACTTGCATTTATATAGCGCCTTTCACATTTCTCAGGGTGTCCCAAAGCGCTGTACTGCCAATGAATTATTTTTGAAATGTAGTCACTGTTGCAGGAAATGCGGCAGCCAATTTGTGCACAGCAAGGTCCCACAAACAGCAATGAGTTTATGACCGGATCGTCTGTTTATTTTTTAAAAAGTGATGTTGGTTGAGGGAGAAATATTGCCCAAGGGGGCAGATGGGTCCTCGGTTTAATGTCTCATCCGAAAGACGGCACTCCCTCTGTACTGCACTGGAAGTGTCAGCCTAGATTATGTGCTCAAGTCTCTGGAGTGAGATTTGAATCCACAACGTTTTGACTCAGAGGTGAGAGTGCTACCACTGAGCCAGCCACAGTTAACACTTGAGAGACAGCCTGGTAGATATAGTGACAGAGCACGGACCTCTGATAATTTATCAGTTTACCATGCCATGGTTGCTTCTGAAGAGCTTAAAACAGCCTTAACCAATATCTGTGATTCAGTACAAAAATAAAACTCCCATGACTTAATGAAAATAATAGCCTGCTGATAATACTGTTTCCCACAATGTACAGAAAATTCCAACCTCTCCCCAAGCAAAAAAAAATTGTAAATCATGAATTTATCACAAATTCCATTTGTAGCAAAAGTGACGATTGCAAAACTTTTATAAATTACTCATGAGTTACTATGTCTTCCTCAATTCTCAAAATAAAACGGGCACTCGATTGGTCCCTACTGAATAGGTTTCATTTAATTGCGCACTTTACATGCTGACTGAAATATTTTTTGCCTAGTGTCTGTTGCCAAAAGTGAAGCCAATTGTTCCAGTGGGATGTGTCATATAAAAGCTGAAGTTACAAATGCATTAATGTGAATAGGATTGCTGAGGATTCAGCATGATTGAATCTGGTTGTAACAGTCAACCTTCAGACTTCCTACATGATATGTAAATATAAAGACTACAGTCCCTGGCTGTTCCAATTCTTGTTTATCTGACAACAGCAGTCTCTGAGCCCGCATTGAAACAGTCCAGGTTACCAGCTAAGTCTTAAAGTAACATTTTGCCAACAATGATTCATAAATTAAGTAGCAATGGGACTGAGATCAGATCCAATTGGTCAATTCTTTAGTTCTAAAAGCTGAGCTTTTGTAATTTGGCACATGGTGAAGGTGAATCAGATGCTGAAGGAACTGTACATCTACATTCTGTACATATCCTTTTTTAAGCAAGTCCTTTATGGAGGGTCAACTCTTTCACCATTTTAATGCAGAAGTAACTCACTCCTTATTAAAGCTTAACACAGCTTATTTGCTGCTTTAGTCCAATGTTCTGAGTGTCTGGATGACAACAATTGGCGTTTAATGCACCATTCACACGCGAATGTCACTTTTGCCACTGGCCTGTCTGAAAAAAAGGAAAAAACTGAGGCACCAGTGTGAAATCATTGTGGACACAGGAGGATGTGTTTCTATACACATTTGAGACTTGGGGAAATGGCCAAATTGAAACTCATTTGCTGAATGGCAATGAATTGCCAGTTAATGTTACTTCAGACATTGATTATGGTTCATCTCATTCTTTGAAAGAATGTCACACTCCATAAGCGAATAGAATATTGTCATTGTCTAATCGGAGCACAGAGGTAGGAGGACAGAGATTAACCAGGATGCTATTTTGTTAAGAAAGTTGCATTGTGAGCAGCCAGTGGCTCTTGCCTCACTGTGCTGCATACAAGACCTCATTCTGGACAATATTTTTATTTCTGTCTCAATGAAGAGGCAGCACTGAAAAACCAAAAACAGTGATGGAAGGTGTCATTGACAGTGCTATCAAGCGGCACTTACTCACCATTAACCTGCTCACCGATGCTCAGTTTGGGTTCCGCCAGGACCACTCGGCTCCAGACCTCATTACAACCTTGGTCCAAACATGAACAAAGGAGCTGAATTGCAGAGGTGAGGTGAGGTGAGAGTGACTGCCCTTGACATCAAGGCAGCATTTGACCGAGTGTGGCACCAAGGAGCCCTAGTAAAATTGAAGTCAGTGGGAATCAGGGGGAAAACTCTCCAGTGGCTGGAGTCATAACTAGCACAAAGGAAGATGGTAGTGGTTGTTGGAGGCCAATCATCTCAGCCCCAGGACATTGCTGCAGGAGTTCCTCAGGGCAGTGTCCGAAGCTCAACCATCTTCAGCTGCTTAATCAATGACCTTCCCTCCATCATAAGGTCAGAAATGGGGATGTTCGCTGATGATTGCACAGTATTCAGTTCCATTCGCAACCCCTCAGATAATGAAGCAGTCCGAGCCGGCATACAGCAAGAACTGGACAACATCCAGGCTTGGGCTCATAAGTGGCAAGTAACATTCGCGCCAGACAAGTACCAAGCAATGACCATCTCCAACAAGAGAGAGTCTAACCACCTCCCCTTGACATTCAACGGCATTACCATCGCCGAATCCCCCACCATCAACATCCTGGGGGTCACCATTGACCAGAAACTTAACTGGGCCAGCCACATAAATACTGTGGCTACAAGAGCAGGTCAGAGGCTGGGTATTCTGTGGCGAGTGACTCACCTCCTGACTCCCCAAAGCCTTTCCACCATCCACAAGGCACAAGTCAGGAGTGTGATGGAATACTCTCTACTTGCCTGGATGAGTGCAGCTCCAACAACACACAAGAAGCTCCACACCATCCAGGACAAAGCAGCCCGCTTGATTGGCAACCCATCCACCACCCTAAACATTCACTCCCTTCACCACCGGTACACTGTGGCTGCAGTGCGTACCACCCACAGGATGCACTGCAGCAACTCGCCAAGGCTTCTTCGACAGCACCTCCCAAACCCGCAACCTCTACCACCTAGAAGGACAAGGGCAGCAGGCGCATGGGAACAACACCACCTGCACGTTCCCCTCCAAGTCACACACCATCCTGACTTGGAAATATATCGCCGTTCCTTCATCGTCGCTGGGTCAAAATCCTGGAACTCCCTTCCTAACAGCACTGTGGGAGAACCGTCACCACACGGACTGCAGCGGTTCAAGAAGGCGGCTCACCACCACCTTCTCAAGGGCAATTAGGGATGGGCAATAAATGCTGGCATTGCCAGCGACACCCACATCCCATGAACGAATAAAAAAAAACTGTAAATTATCTCCAAGTTATGCCAGGTCAGGAGAAGAAATGAAAAGGTAGGCAGAGAGGTAGCTCTGTATATGGAGGTTGAGTTTCTCCCCCCACCCTACCCCAATTTCTGGAAACGTGCAACAGGTCAGACAGCAGTGACAGGTTTCATAAGGAGCGTCTGCACATGAGAGCTGGCCATGTTCCTGCCTTTCTCAACTGACAACTTCCTGCGAGGTGCCCATTTTGGCACCCGCAGCTTGCCGGTTGCATTTACATGAGGCCCAAAGCCAAATTCGGCTCGGGCCTCAGGGCAGCATGGCAGCTCTGCCGGCTTTGTGCCTGTTTTGGGCGCAAGTTGGAATTTCTTCCGCCAAGAGTACCAAACAAATATACCATTGGACAAAATAGCTGGTATGCTGGAATAGGTATTGATGAGAGTGTGCCACCAGAGGAGTTTTCAGAGTCTTTGAGAAAGTAGGTGCCTTAGCCAACCCCTTGAAGCAGAAGATGCTGTTCAATGCCCGTTTCATTTGGCTCTATGAGAAACACGTTGTGGCAAGCTCTGGATGCTCTGAAGGAGAAGCTAGATCTTAAGCAATCTGAATAACATGGATATGGCAATTGAGGAAGCCTTATCCAGTTTGAGTTCTGATGTGGCACATGCTGTAGCAGTCTTAGTAAGTGAGGTGGATCAGCACAGTGTAAAATCTCTCATGGATCCTCACATGGGGTTTTAGGAGGCAAAGTGTAGAAATCTGCCTTTGACTCCAAGAGCAAGACTGCAGGCTACTCTACAGCAGGAATGATGTAGCTCATACAGGCATATCATTCTGTGATCCAGTAGACAAATTCACCTCATAAGAACAAGCCTTCCTGTTTAATGAGCCAGCGCAGTGCACAGAGCTTTTTGATTAGCTTCCATGTTGATAGCAGTCCTGTGTGAACACCAAGCCCAGTATAAGTGGAGCCCTTGGCTATAGGGATAGCATCATCTCAGCAAGCTGTTGGTTCCCCAATAGAGTTGTTTCACAGAGATTAACCCCCAGGACCACAGCATGTAGGAGCAGATTGAGCCCCACAGGTTTGAACAGGAGCGTCAAGATTGCAAAAACACACACTTTGCAGATTCATCTCACCTCCCTTTGTAGGACAGTGTATTGTTATTTGTTTATTATTCTACAGGGGGATGCAGAAACTGATGCAATAGTGGTGCTGGGGTGGGGAGGGAGGAAGAGAATTATTTTCATTGGTTGCAATTCTTGCTAGTTGCTCTCCCATGGCATTGCACATGGGGAGTCAAAACCAATTAAACTTGTCGCATTAACCAAGGGAGATATTTGAACCAAGACAAGGAGGGTAGGGGAGTGGTGAGAGAGAGAGAGAAAAAGAGAGAAGGTAACAATAGCGAAAGCAAACTGAATGAGGGGGAAAGGAAGGGAAAGGGGCAGGGGGAGAGGAAGGGGAAGGGAAAGTGTAGAGAGGCCAGGGGAGAGGAAGGGAAAGGCGGAGGGTAGAGAGGGCAGACAGAGGGTGAGGACAGGGGAGGGGTGGAGTGAGGGGAGAGGAGGATGGTAAGAAGAGGGAAAATGAAAGAGATGGGGAGGAATAGAGAGGGAGCAGGAGGAGGTAAGAGGGAGTGAAGGTGGTGAGATGGAGAAGGAGTGAAGCGATTTTATGATCAGTGCAACGTAAGTAACTTTCATTTTTTGAACTTCCGAACAGCATCAGCATTAAAAGATAAAAACCGTAAAGGCTGTCCCTGGTAGTTATATTCCGCTGCATATGGGAAATGCAGTGGATTCAATCAAAAGGGTCTGTCAACCACTGCTGAGGGAAGACTCAGCTGAGGAAAAAGGACCTTTAGGAACTCTGGTGTGGAAAATAGATCTATTAGAGCAGATATGACAGAGAAGGAGAAAATTAGAGAAAGGGATGGAATATTTACTGGAAATGGGGTGGGAAGAAACACATCCAAATAATCGTGGGAGTCCGAGCTTGTAATAAATATCTTATGGAAAGCCTGTTGCCAAAGATTGAGAGAGGAGAGCAAAAGGGAAGAGATTGACCACAAAAAGGCAAAATAATGGATGAGAATTGGAAACACAATTGGAGTTCTGTAATTTATTAGCAAAACCACCAAATTCTAATAAAATGTCGAGTGATTGCTGGAAGAGTAAATAGAGACCCAACACAAACAACTCTCAGCCAAACGGTTGCCTGAGAGAACTATGAAACCAACTGCAATCGCTAAGCTTTTCTTGAAATGAATCAATCACAGCTTAAAGGGTCAAATCAACGTCTGCACAAATCCCGCCTCCGTTTCACTAGTGAGTTTGAGAAGCCATGGGAAACCCATGCAGGTAAGGTACAATTCATTTCAGGTTCAGAATCCATAAAAAAATTACCTTAAATATTTCAAATGGGTAAATTGCCCCTTTAATGATCCGCCCGCCGGCATTAACAGGGAACGTGACTTCCGGGTTTCGGATGCACGCTCGCATCCATACCTGACTGGGTTAAATCCAGAAGTGGGCGTGTTGGAGCCAGGTTGTGGTCCCACTGATGAAATCAACAATTTTTACTGCCCACCTGCCCCCAGCCCACCCAGTCTTTAGAATTAAAATTACCCCCAGTATTTCTGGATTAGTTTGCTAATATCGTGGATAAAAAGTGTGACTGTTTACAGCCATGCAAAGCTTATCTTATCTTCTACTGATGAGATAGGACCACCTGCAGTCCAGCCAGAATGAAGTATATGTGGTGCTGCATTGCCACCTACTGTTGCAGTAGCACATGACAATCACAGAATTGATAGATTCAGGACAAGTTACCTGATATTGCTTAGCAACTGTCCATCTAGATGTATAAACATTGACCAATTTCAGTAGTTCTTTGGCATTCAGTGATGAGAACTCATCTGGATAGGAAAAGTTTGTTGTCGCCGATGGGTATCCGATGTGTGAGTATACAGACGTGTAGACTTGCTTGTACTTTGTTGATATTTAATAAACTAAATTAATTTATCACTGGCATTCGAACCTATATAATTTAGATTGACCTACTCAATCAATCTAACACCCTTTATGTGTTGGCACTCATTTCCATTATAGTACTCACTGGTCTTTTACACAGTAATACACTTTTTCACACAGAGTTCTGCACATACATACCATAAATGTGCAGAAGTACTTAAGCACAGTAATGCGCATTACACTAATTAAAATATCATGGGGGCCTTTATCTGCTCAGCATACAAGTGATACCAACGCATTCTCACTCATGACTTACTATTAAGATGCAGAGCAGCACTGGGTAAAATGATAGGATTGACATCGTTGCAGCTAGCCAGGGCAGCAGAGAAGTTAGTGCATTGGATTTGAGACCAGTTGGACTTAAGATCCAACATGTCCATGCAGTTTAAACATCACTTCTGGTCAGAGTTTAATTTGATCAAAGAAGTTGTTTGGACTAATTGACTATTCTATCAATCAAGACAGTACCATTAAACTAGATGGCACATGCAGGAAAACACCAGGAATACTGGGTCCGGTGGCCAATTTTTGTGCTGTACATTCTACGATTTGTTTGAAGGCCATAAAGATAAAAATCTGGAACAACAGAAATTTCACAAGGTAGTCTATATCTAAAAAGTAAAATTAATTATGAGTGCAATTCTTAATTTGTTGAAGGGCCTCTACCCAAAATGTTAACCTCTCTCAGACTTTGAATGACCTACTGTGTATTTCCTTCAAAGTTATTTTTTACAGTGAGTATTGACACCATTGTCAGTCAATAAGTTGAAGGCGGGGCAGGACTTATATCAAACAGAATCTATTTACTCAGCAAACCAAGTCTATTTAAACCGAGTTTCTATGCACTACAGCAAACAGAACTCATGACCAAAACGACAGTAGAGACTTCCGATAAAATCAGGGTTAATTCTCCAGCAAATGCAGAGAGTGGAGGATAGTAATTGTGTAAGTAAAATCAATCCCAGTTCACTTACAGCAATGCGGTCTCCAGGCGTGATTGACAGGGGAATTACCCAATCATCTCCATTCTGGCCGGGACTCGTGGTGTCACAATATGAGCCTATTTTTTATGCAGAATAAAATGTGGCTATGCTATAACTGATTTAAAAGTGCTTGATGCTCACACAGGGTGCAAAAAGCTGGAAAGTGTTCAGTCCTCCTGCATTGACAATCCTCACCTTGATAATCACAAACATTCATCTCTTATTGTGTTCTTTTTTGAACTCAAAGAAAATTGTGGCTACTAATAACATGTTTGGGAGTGCTGGCTGGGAAGAGATACGGAGCCCAATAGTGTGAGGAACTCGATTAACTTCGATAGAGATACAGGCTGTTACATAGAGCGCTGGCTGGGAAGATTTATTGAGCCCGGCAGTGTGACAAAGCTGGATTAACATCAGTAGAGATACAGGCAGTAACATAGTGTACTGGCTGGGAGGAGTTAGAGTCTGACAGAGAGGATTGGATTAACATCAGTAGATATTTTATTCCTTCTGACAAACATGTCAGGATTTTATCCATTTAAAAGATGTTATGTAAATACAACCAGTGATGCAGATATGGTTAGTCTTTCGCCTGGCATGCTTTAGTGATCTTGTTATTTCAAACTGTCTGTTAATTAATTTTCTTCAAACCATTATGACTAGCATCTTCTGTTACGCTCAATTCTGCTTGAATTTTAATTAGAGTGGGACACCACCTTGAAGAGACATGGACTGTAATTGAAGTGCATTTGGAATGCTGATGTCCTTCCAAAGAGCTTTGTAATATCAGATTGAAGGATTCTTGTTTCACAAACTGGAGCACAATACATTACACAGTTGGACTTAGAACTATGACAATAACTGCTGTGCGGTAAATACAGTGATTGTTTGAAATATTTTGACTGTGAATATTCTGACATTTTTAAACGACAGATGATCACTGGGCATGATTGAGAATAGAAGGTACTGCTTGCATTTCCTCACTATACTGTCAGAATGAAGAACTGGAATACACTGCTAAATGTAAACCAATGGATTTAAAAGAACCAACAGAAAAGGCAAGAGAATTTAAAAGGCATCCAAGGCTTGTGTAGTCTGAAATAACCAACATTTTACCGTTTTACCATTAGGGTTGGAGAGAACAAGGCAGCAGTGGTCACTCTAACCATATGTCCAAGTGTCTAGCAGACAAGTAACACAACAGCTGTGTTCCATGCCTGCTGAATAGCCTTGTTGCAGTTTTGATGTTCTTCCAGTCGATGTCACAAACATATTTAGTATGGGCCCTATATTCAGAGTTGGGCTTACAAAGGCTGGGCATTAAACATCTACCATTAGCGGTGAGCTGGTAAGTATTTTCCAATCCAGTGGATCTAATCACCAGCAGTAAGTTGAGCTGTCCAATCACAAAATGGCAGCAATAACCAGAGTTATGTATCAGAATAAGCTAAATACAAGAACACTGATCCTCTAAATCACTGGGTGGTATTAGTAATGGCAGAACTGCTTGTAAAATGGAGACCGTGAATAAATAAAGCAGGAAACCTAGGTTCATGGAGGTCAGTACACTGAATCCTGACTCACGTGGAAAGCTTTGGGAAAAGTCTCCTTGGAAGAGAGAGCGCGACGAGAGCAAGACAACGCAAGGGAGCGAGACTACAAATGTACAGCCAATATTGGGCATATGTTATTATCCTACTTCGATACTGTTCCTGAGGCAAAAGCAAATAATTCATTCTACATTTGTACAGATGGTTCCACATACCATGATCTTGCTTTATGCTCGCATCTCCTGTTCATCCTACTTCCCTTCAAACAGAACAACTGCTGTTCTCAAGACATTTTGGAGGTGGCCAGAAATACTATGTTTAGCCGAGTGATGATAATAAAATCTGAACAGCTGAGAGGAGCGGATCGGAGCGGAGGGAGCATCGCATAAAAAGGCGGGATTTCAGAGCGCTGAGAACAGCTGAGAGGAGCGGATCGGAGCAGAGGGAGCTGCGACGGAGTTCGAAGTGACGTCAGAAATCAGAAAGGGACGCGACACAGGGGAGGCACCTGATTGGTGAGTAGGTTCAGGTGAGTATTTCTACTTATCTACAGTAACTAAAGTAAAAAGAAAGGTAAGGTCTGCAGGTCTTATAGCAAGTAGTGTTTTTTTTTTAGTGAATCAAGGTCCCTAGTGTAGTTAACATTCTCTAAATTAAGAATAATTTAAAGGAGTAAACTCCTTAAAGGGAGTGGTAAGTAGTTTTCCTTTCCTTTTTTTTCTCTTGACATTGTAGTTGTTGTTAATCTAACTTAAGTGTTAAGTCATGGCAGGAGATCCCACAGCCGTGTCATGTTCCTCTTGTGGGATGTGGGAATTCAGGGATCCTTCCTGTGTCCCTGATTCCTTCACCTGCGGGAAGTGTGTCCAGCTGCAGCTACTGTTTGACCGCTTGACGGCTCTGGAGCTGCGGATGGACTCACTTTGGAGCATCCGTGATGCTGAGAAAGTCGTGGATAACACGTTCAGTGAGTTGGTCACACCACAAATAAAAATTACTGAGGGAGATAGTGAATGGGTGACCAACAGACAGAGGAAGAGTAGGAAGGCAGTGCAGGGGTCCCCTGCGGTCATCTCCCTCCAAAACAGGTATACCGTTTTGGATACTGTTGGGGGAGATGGCTCACCAGGGGAAGGTGGCAGTGGCCAGGTTCATGGCACCGTGGCTGGCTCTGCTGCACAGGAGGGCAGGAAAAAGAGTATGTGGATGGCCCGACTAGAGAGGGGGCAAAACTTGACCTCCTCTTGGGAAATAAGGAAGGGCAGGTGACAGAAGTGTTAGTGAGGGATCACTTTGGGACCAGTGATCATAATTCCATTAGTTTTAAGATAGCTATGGAGAATGATAGGTCCGGCCCAAAAGTTAAAATTCTAAATTGGGGAAAGGCCAATTTTGATGGTATTAGACAGGAACTTTCAGAAGTTGATTGGGAGAGTCTGTTGGCAGGCAAAGGGACGTCTGGTAAGTGGGAGGCTTTCAAAAGTGTGTTAACCAGAGTTCAGGGTAAGCACATTCCTTATAAAGTGAAGGGCAAGGCTGGTAGAAGTAGGGAACCTTGGATGACTCGGGAGATTGAGGCCCTAGTCAAAAAGAAGAAGGAGGCATATGACATGCATCGGCAGCTGGGATCAAGTGGATCCCTTGAAGAGTATAGAGATTGCCGGAGTAGAGTTAAGAGAGAAATCAGGAGGGCAAAAAGGGGACATGAGATTGCTTTGGCAGATAAGGCAAAGGAGAATCCAAAGAGCTTCTACAAATACATAAAGGGCAAAAGGGTAACTAGGGAGAGAGAAGGGCCTCTTAAGGATCAACAAGGTCATCTATGTGCGGAACCACAAGAGATGGGTGAGATCCTGAATGAATATTTCACATCGGTATTTACGGTTGAGAAAGGCATGGATGTTAGAGAACTTGGGGAAATAAATAGTGATGTCTTGAGGAGTGTACATATTACAGAGAGGGAGGTGCTGGAAGTCTTAACGCGCATCAAGGTAGATAAATCTCCGGGACCTGATGAAATGTATCCCAGGACGTTATGGGAGGTTAGGAAGGAAATTACGGGTCTCCTAGCAGAGATATTTGAATCATCAACAGCTGCAGGTGAGGTGCCTGAAGATTGGAGCGTAGCAAATGTTGTGCCTTTGTTTAAGAAGGGCGGCAGGGAAAAGCCTGGGAACTACAGACCGGTGAGCCTGACATCTGTAGTGAGTAAGTTGTTAGAGGGTATTCTGAGGGACAGGATCTACAGGCATTTGGAGAGGCAGGGACTGATTAGGAACAGTCAGCATGGTTTTGTGAGAGGAAAATCATGTCTCACAAATTTGATTGAGTTTTTTGAAGGGGTAACCAAGAAGATAGATGAGGGCTGTGCAGTAGACGTGGTCTACATGGACTTCAGCAAAGCCTTTGACAAGGTACCGCATGGTAGGTTGTTACATAAGGTTAAATCTCACGGGCTCCAAGGTGAGGTAGCCAATTGGATACAAAATTGGCTTGACAACAGAAGACAGAGGGTGGTTGTAGAGGGTTGTTTTTCAAACTGGAGGCCTGTGTCCAGCGGTGTGCCTCAGGGATCGGTGCTGGGTCCGCTGTTATTTGTTATTTATATTAATGATTTGGATGAGAATTTAGGAGGCATGGTTAGTAAGTTTGCAGATGAAACCAAGATTGGTGGCATTGTGGACAGTGAAGAAGGTTATCTAGGATTGCAACGGGACCTTGATAAATTGGGCCAATGGGCCAATGAATGGCAGATGGAGTTTAATTTAGATAAATGTGAGATGATGCATTTTGGTAGATCGAATCGGGCCAGGACCTACTCCGTTAATGGTAGGGCGTTGGGGAGAGTTATAGAACAGAGATCTAGGAGTACAGGTTCATAGCTCCTTGAAAGTGGAGTCACAGGTGGATAGGATGGTGAAGAAGGCATTCGGCATGCTTGGTTTCATTGGTCAGAACATTGAATACAGGAGTTGGGATGTCTTGTTGAAGTTGTACAGCACATTAGTAAGGCCACACTTGGAATACTGTGTACAGTTCTGGTCACCCTATTATAGAAAGGATATTATTAAACAAGAAAGAGTGCAGAAAAGATTTACTCGGATGCTATCGGGACTTGATGGTTTGACTTGTAGGGAGAGGTTAGATGGACTGGGACTTTTTTCCCTGGAGAGTAGGAGGTTAAGGGGTGATCTAATAGAAGTCTATAAAATAACGAGGGGCATAGATAAGGTAGATAGTCAAAATCTTTTTCCCAAAGGTAGGGGAGTCTATAACGAGGGGACATAGATTTAAGGTGAGAGGGGAGAGATACAAAAGGGTCCAGAGGGGCAATTTTTTCACTCAAAGGGTGGTGAGTGTCTGGAACGAGCTGCCAGAGGCAGTAGTCGAGGCGGGTACAATTTTGTCTTTTAAAAAGCATTTGGACAGTTACATGGGTAAGATGGGTATAGAGGGATATGGGCCAAGTGCAGGCAATTGGGACTAGCTTAGTGGTATAAACTGGGCGACATGGACATGTTGGGCCGAAGGGCCTGTTTCCATGTTGTAACTTCTATGATTGCAATGTGACTTATTATGCTGATGTCATCAAGAGTTTAAAATATCAGTTATAACAAACATAATTTTCCCTTTGGCTCCTAACTCGTCATCTCATTCCTGAGGTACCAGTCACCCTCTGATTACTTGTCCAAGTGGCCTTCACTCATACAACAACCCGGACAGTGAGTGTTGGCTATTTGATCATGGGGGTTGGGGGGTGGGAGCATCAAATCTGTGCCCAATCCTAGCCTTACCCAATGTCTATACACATCCAGTTCTTGGATACTTTTCTCCTCTCTACCTCAGGGTTGCTGAGGCTGTTTGCAATGCCCCTATCAAGGACTGGGCTGAAAGCAGCTAACTCAGTATAAACTGGTGATCAAACCTGGGACCTTCCTGATCTGCAAGGCTCTGCTACTCACTGAGCAGACAATGTAAAGTGGATGGAACTCTCCCCATAATAATTAGCCAATCTTTTTAGTTCACGTGTTAAACATTTACTGTGTTAAAAACAGATGGCAGTAATATCACTTAAATTACCTAAAGTTATATTTTTTCCTCTTGGCACTGAGTGGGCAGTAAAATTACCCATTATCTGAAAATAAGCAATGCAATTCCTTTTATATTTACAAGTCAAGATAAGGCTCAACTTCTCGGATGCTTTTCGAATCGGGCTTCTTGTATTCATCCTGCACAAATTCCAACGCATTCAGGACACCGTGGGCAGTACCCCCACTTGCACAGTCTTGCATTCTACTCACTAGCATCATTTCCCAGCTCCACTGTCTTCTCCTGCTTTAATAAATTGACTTCAAGATTCTTGTCCTCATTTACAAATCCCTCTACGGCCTCACTTCATCCTACCTTAGCAATTTCCTTCAGCTGTACATCCATCCAGGTACCCTGTTACACTGGGTTACTCCTCATTCCCTGCTCCAAAATTGGTTTCCTCTCACCCTCCATGCTTTCAAAAAGCTTCTTCCCCCACCATCCCCTCACCATGGGGTCAATTTTAGGATGGCCGAGCGGGTGCATTCGTGGCGGGGGGTTCCTGAAATTGGGGAATCCCGGAGCGGGTCCGGAGCCCAGCACCAACCCGCCCACTTCCGGGTTCCCAATGATGCGAATTGGTGCGCGCACAGCCCCCACATGCAGGATTCCCATCGGCAATCAAAGCCGGCGGGATGACAGTTTAGATCGTTAGGGAGGTACTTGAGGTCATTGACAGACCTCATTGGGAAGAGATTTTAGCAGGGATGTGATTTTGGACTCTCCTCAGCGTGTTTCCCATGCTGTGGGAAACACTCCCTGTTGTTGCAGACGTGTTTCAGTCAGCAGCCATTGGGAGATGCAGAGGATTCCTCGACAGGTTGGGGGTGGTGGGATTACCTCATTCATTGCAGCAGAGTACTCTGTCACCACAGACAAAGTTTTGCCTGCCTCACCATTGTCTCCACACTCAAAATTATTACATCATACCCTAAACTCTGCTGTCCAAACACATTTACCTACTTTACTGACCCCCTCACACCCACACCGTTAGGATGGGGGGGGGGGGGGGGGGGGGAGTTTCCATCGCTGCATCATCACTCCATTGGAGGACGAGCAACATCACCAGCCTCGTCAGACATGCCGTCCACCTCCGCCACATGGAGCTGCACAACACAGTGCTGCACAGCAGGCACCTGCACAAAGTAGTTGTGCAACTACACATACACCCACTGTAGGGTGACCCAATGGGTGGCATCAAGGGTGTTCATGGAGAACCTCATGAAAGGGCATTATTGCACAAGCCAGTCAAGAATGGCCAAGATGTGGCAGTAGTGGTGACAATATAATATGTAATGTGAGTTGATCAGAAATCAAATATAAGTAAAAACCATGACAAACCCTCAAACACCCTCGTGCATCCCCTTAATGCTCACAACACATTTGCCTTACGCTTCCTACTGCACATATGTGATGCATGCCCTGTGGCTGCAGCACAGGTAGTGGCAGGTTAGATGAGGCTGACCGTCAAAGAGATGCATGAGAGGGTGAGTATGAGACAGAACCATGAGATTGTATGAGGATTAGGTTGAGTGGTAGTGGTGGGATGAGTACTGGGGAGGTGAGGAAGTGCAGGTAAGATGAGGATGAGGGTTCAGTGGGTGTGAGGAGTGATGTGATAGAGTAGTGTTGGCAGTACAGAAGGAGATGTGGGGTGGGGGCAGTGATGTGGCAGACGGAGTGTCGGGGAATGAGTAAGAGTACTCACTTCGACTGACCTGGTTAGGTCATTGAAGTGCCTCCTGCACTGTATGCAGGTGCGTGATATGTTGGTGGTGCTGGTGACCTCCTCTGCCACGTCGAGTCAGGCCTTGGTGGTGGCAGAGGCAGGCCACTTCCTCCCGCCCACCGGGGGGGGGGGGGGGGGGGGGGGAAGAGATCTCCCTCCTCCTCCCCCCATCGAGTAAGCCCTGGAGTGAGGCATCATTAAACCTAGGAGTGGCCTTCCCCCTGGGTTGCTCCATGTTGTAATTTTGCCTATTTTCTGCAGCGTCAGTGGAGGACTGCCCCTTTAAATAGGGCTCCTCCAGCTGACAGCCTATGATGCGGGTGGGCAGTCCGCCCGCTGCGCAGCTTTCCAGCGCGAAACCCGGAAGCCAAGGTAAGTGGCTTCAATTTACTTACGATCGCGTGCCAAACCCACCAATTTCACTGGGCGCGTTACCTACGGGCCCAGTCGACCCCTGCCCCCCCCCTGCTGCCAACCCGCCTCCCTCCTAATATCAGGCCCCATGTTCTCCCTTTTGCCCCTCCTGCTCAGTGCCACCATAATGTAAAGCATTGCCGGTCATCGCCCCGTGTGTGAGGAGCACTATAGGAGTATAAGTTGTTGTCATTGAGGTGGACAACAGAGGTCTCCCATCCTTGAAGTTGTCACATCTTTGAAGTTTGGGAGGAAAGTGATTCACAGAACAGCAACAATAAATCAAACTCAGGGACAAGAAATAGTGGCATTTCTGAAATTGATAGGAAAAATAGTGTTTGAATTTATTTGCTGATTGCTTTTATAGCCAATGCCCAGGTCAGTTAGTTATTTGTTCTTTTTAATTAATGGCAGATGGACTATTTGGATATGGCTTAGGTTTGATGTTGGCTCCCGTCGAGCTGCCAACATTTGAGAAAATCCTGACATTTTCCAATTGAAACTCAGCCACAGACTTGCACCATAACCATGGTTAAAAGCGACAAGCTGTATGTGTCACATGGATTACAGTAGATGCCCACCCATACTGGAATCTATCATCAGGTTTGAGTAACTGCTTTGAGTTACTGATACTCATTATCATTAGAGTGACAGACATGACTCTAGGTACCTACAAGAAAAAATACTTTCCATCATTTGCAAGAAGTGGTCTCACACTGCAAAGGTTGGTCATTGGTGTCGTATAAAAGCAGCTGGATCAAAGCTCTATCAAAAAGTTGTTAAAGATAAAGCACCATTCACACTGTAATGACTGAAAAGAATGGATGATGTGCTCAGTTGATTTCAATCATTAAAAATCACATTGATGATGGGCGACAAGTGAGTTGTATGCAATTAACATAGGACATATGGACGATTTTCTATCCATCAGCATATGTCTACAGACTCTGCATGAATGCTAATGCTCAACTCCATTTAAGTGAAATAAAGGGCAGATTTGCATCCCTGGCTTTATGCATTATTTGCTTAAAAAAGGTATTGGCTTTAATTCTTTTAAATGGCTACATAAAATTGTTTTAAAGGGGCAGTGGCTTTATAAAAATAAATGTGCGGTAAGCATTTTATTATTTGGTCAGAAGAGCTGGGCATCACTTGTCTCAATATCACACAGGAATAACCTGCCATGCTTAATTATGTCAGTCATCTAGCTTAATTTTTTAAAAAATTATGAATAGTTTATAGAACGTTTATGTGTCAGCCTTGGGTCAGTGGTAGCACTCATTTCTGAGTCAGAAGGTTCAACCCTCAATCCAGAGATTTGAGCACATAATCTAAGCTAACATGTCAGCGCAGTACTGAAGGAGGTGCCATACTTTGGAAGAGACGTTAAACAGAGGCCCCGACTGACCCCTCAGGAAGAAGTACAAGGTCCCATGACACTATTTGAAGAGGAGGGGAGCTCACTGTACTGAGTACGATGGAGGCAGTGTCATATATGTGAAAAACAAAGACTATACAGTGATTTTAGGAGTCGTAGGTAGATGCCACCGTGTGCCTACATACTGTTGTAATTGAGTACAGTTAGCAATCTGAAGATTATATACTTTTCCCCTAGCCTTATGATTTCCCCAGCCATTCATCCCTGGGACTCGAGCACAGACATACACTTTTCAGACGCTTCCTATCCAATAAACAAAATGTGACAAGCCAGTGAGACTCCGAATCCCTGTCAGCTACTGCTAAGACAATGCTGCAATAAATTTCAGTGAAATTGCGTACATCATGGACATCTTCCTTTCCCTTGATAATTTTCTCTGTCAATGCATTATGCATATCCAACAGAGGAAATACTTTGTATATTTTAAAAAAAAACCAATACCATGTATATAATGTGCATTTAGCAGCAAGTGATACAATGACAAAAATCGCATCACATGCATGTGATGATATGACACTTTGCTCTCATCCCCCACTGCCCAAAAAAAATCAAATGTTTGCCAAACTATTTCTCGGGAAAAAAGTTCTCCTTTAAGATCATTAACAATGGGAATTTGTATATCTTTTGGAATGATCAATTGTTTTTACAATTCTACAGGAATCTGTACATTATTTGTAAACTGATTTTATTTTGGTTTCCTGTGATTTTTTTTTAAAGTTTAAATTATAAATATCTATAGTATTATTGTGATTAGGCAATAAGATAATACAATAACTTAAATTATGTATTTCATGAGGGCATTTTCTAACTTTTTTAAATCTACTATTCAGTGATTACAGTAGCACACCTTCAACCCTGCTAGCCTACCACCTCCATACTGTCTCCAAGTCAAGTCCTGTGACTCACATAAAATGAGCTGCCATCTCTGTTCCTGTAGGATGTGTGTCGCTATGTAGAATGTTATTTCAAGATGGTTGGCTATATTTTCAGCATTGAATTTTGGCTGTTCATTTAAAACAAAAAAAGGGGGCTGTGCTAATTTATGTAGCCAATAGTGTGAGGTGGTGAACAAATCCCAGGGCTTCAGCAATCCCCCTCTATACATTAAACCATGAAATGCATAATAGTAGCCTGGTGATTTTCCCATCCTCCGGGAAGTAGCCGATTCATTTTTTAAATCAGTGAACAGAATGGTGAACCTGTGCCAATGCACAATGCATTGCTGCCCTATGGCATTGCCCACATCACTCAGGCTTGGTCTGTTAGCTTTTCAACGATGGGACCTGTGTTCTTTTAACATAAACCTTTAAATAAAAAATTTGATCCCAACACAGAGTTCCAATTCCGAGGCTGCTGTGACTTTGCATTTGCCGTGGCTTTTCCAACAGTTTTCCAGTAATCGCAATCCTTTTATGTTATTCAGAATCCGATTATTTCAGTGCTTTTGGCAGGAAGTGAAAATCCTAAATTGGATGTGTTCTGTGCTAATTAACTATGCCTCGCTCATTCTGTTTACTCTGCCTGTTTATCTAGTATAACACCAATGTAGTAGGCAAGACAAATTCACAGTTACAATCAAGGTGCAAAAGGATAGAAACAAAAAGCTTGGTGCTCAAGAAAATTGAAGAGTCTCTGTTAGTTTTTCAACAACATTATAAAATCGCCTCAGTGCGTTTGTTCTCAAGCTCTTTATGAAACCCATTGTAATCAATCAAATTCTGTAAAATGCATTAAGAAAAATTAAATATATTAACAGCTGCCCAACCCGCCACTCTCTAATTATGCCCACATCATAGCTGAACAACAGCAGATGGTTGAGTGAAAACCAATTCCAATGAGTTTCTTTCATTAACAAAAAATTGTTTTGCCTATCTTTATCAACATTTAAAAAAATATCTCCAGAAGCTGAAGGTTGTAATAATAGCACAAGTTTCATAGTCAGAAGATTGTAGTCTTGGAGCAATCTTTTTACCTTATCTTACTACAAGCAGTTGGCAACTGGATCTTAAGGGGGAACTCCAGGTTTTTCTTGGGGTGTGGGGGGGGGGGGGGGGGGTGGGAGGCAAAAATGGTAGGCTTTTATTGAAAATTGCCCATGCTCGGGGTCAAAACAACCTTGCAGTTTTGTCACTAATTATCTACATTAAGCACAATCAAATTAGATATTGCTGAGAGAGAGGATATCCTTGAGGGGTCAAGATCTATTTGGTTAGAGTTAAGAAACAATAGAGGCACCATTACACGACTGGGTGCAATCTATTGGCCACCAAATAGGGAGAAGGATATAGAGGAGCAAATGTGCAGGGAAATTACAGAGATGCAAGAACTATAGAGTAGTGATAATGGGGGACTTCAACTATCCTAATATAGACTGGGATAGTGTAGTGTAAGGGGCAAAAAAGGGGAGGAATTTCTGAAGTGTGTTCAGGAGAACTTTCTTGCTCAGTATGTTTCCGGCCCAATGAGGAAGGAGACATTGCTGGATCTGGTTCTGGGGAATGAAATGGGTCAAGTGGAGCAAGTGTTCAGTGGGGGAACATTTAGGGAACAGTGATCATAGTATCATAAGGTTTAGATGAGTTATGGAAAAGGACAAGCAGCAATCTAGAGTAAAAATACTTAATTGGAGGAGGGCCAATTTCAGCGGGTTGAGAACGGATCTGGCCCGGGTAAATTGGAATCAAAGATTGGCAGGAAAAGCTGTAATCGAACAATGGGCGGCCTTTAAAGTGGAGATGGTTCGGGTACAGTCCAGTTACATTCCCACTGGGGTGGGGGGAGGGCGCAAGGAGAGGAGAGAGGTAGGGCAACCAAAGCCAGAGCTCCCTGGATGATGAAAGAGAGAGTAAGATGAAGCAGAAAAAGGGCATGACAGATGTCAGGTGGATAATACAAATGAGAACCAGGCCAAATATAGAAAGTACAGGGGAGAAGTGAAATAGGAAATAAGAGGGACAAAGAGAGTATGAGAATAGACTGGCAACTAACATATAAGGGAATCCAAAAGTCTTCTATAGGCATAGAAATAGTAAATGGGTAGTAAGGAGGGGTGGGGCCAATTAGGGACCTAAAAGGAGATCTTCGCATGGCAGAGGTACTAAATGAGTACTTTGCATTTGTCTTTACCAAGGAAGAAGATGCTGCCAAAGTCACAGTAAAAGAGGAGATACTTGAGATACAGGATGGGCTAAAAATTGATAAAGGAGGTACCAGAAAGGCTGGCTGTAGATAAGTCACCCCATCCTGATGGGATGCATCCTAGGTTGCTGAGGGAAGTAAGGGTGGAAATTGCAGAGGTGTTGGCCATAATCTTCCAATCCTCCTTAGATGTGATTCCGGCACAGACACGATGGGCTGAATGGCCTTCTTCTGTGCCATAACTTTCTATGATTCGATGATGTAGGGGGGTGGTGCCAGAGGACTGAAGAATTGCAAATGTTACACCCTTGTTCAAAAATGGGTGTAAGGATAAATCCGGTAACTACAGGCCAGTGAGTTCAACCTCGGTGGTGGGGAAGCTTTTAGAAACGATAATCAGGGACAAAATTAATAGTCACTTGGACAAGTGTAGTGTAATAAAAGGAAAGCCAGCACAGACTTGTTAAAGACAAATTGTGTTTAACCAAATTGATTGAGTTTTTTGATGAGGTATCACAGACGGTTGATAAGGGCAATGTGGTTGATGTGTATTTGGACTTTTAAATGGTGTTTGATAAAGTGCCACATAATAGGCTTGTCAGCAAAATAGAAGCCCGTTGAATAAAAGGGGCAGTGGCAGCATGGATAAGAAATTGGCTAAGTGACAGGAAACAGAGAGTAGTGGTGAATCATTGTTTTTCGGACTGGAGGAAAGTGTACAGTGGTGTTCCCCAGGGGTCGGTGCTGGGACCACTGCTTTTTTGATATATATTAATAACTTGGACTTGGGTGTACAGAGCACAATTTCAAAATTTGCAGATGACACAAAACCTGGAAGCATAGTGAACAGTGAGGAGGATAGTGATAGACTTAAAGAGAACATAGACAGGCTGGTGGAACGGGCGGACATGTGGCAGATGAAACTTAATGCAGAGAAGTGCAAAGTGATACATTTTGGCAGGAAGAATGAGGAGAGGCAATATAAACTGAAGGGTATAATTCTAAAGGGGATACAGGAACAGAGAGACCTGGGGGTATTTGTGCATAAATCTTTGAAGGTGGCAGGACAGGTTGAAAAAGCGGTTTAAAAAAAAAGCAGATGGGATCCTGGGTTTTATAAATAGAAGCATTGGGCCCGATATTACCATGGCGGCGGGGGGGGGGGGGGGCGATTGGGCGCGTGGGTAACGCGCCCGGTGAAATCAGTCTGCTCCACGCGCAATCGCAGGCTGATTGGATCCACTTACCTGGTCTTCCGGGTTCCCTACTAAGCTGCGCGGCGGGCGGACTGCGCATGCTCAGTAAGGTCTGTCAGCTGGAGGAGCTCTATTTAAAGGGGCAGTGCTCCATTGACTGATGCTGCAACAAATAGGAAAAATTACAGCATGGAGCAGCCCAGGGGGAAGGCTGCTCCCAGGTTAATGATGCCTCACTCCAGCTCTTATTGGATAGGGTGAGGAGGAGGGGGAGGACAGAGATCCTCCCCCCAGCGGGCGGGAGGAAGTGGCCTGCCTCTGCCACCAAGGCCTGGCTTAAGGTGGCAGAGGAGGTCACCTGCACCACCAACATATCGCCCACCTGCATACAGTGCAGGAGGCGCTTCAATGACCTCAGTAGGTCAGCCAAAGTGAGTACACTTACTCATTCCCCTACACTCCGTCTGCCACATCACCGCCCTCACCCCACATCTCCTTCTGCACTGCCAACACTACTCACATCACATCACTCCTCACACCCACTCAAAGCTCATCCTCATCTTACCTGCACTTACTCACCTCGCCAGTACTCATCCCGCCACTACCACTCAACCCAATCCTCATACAATCTCATGGCTCTATCTCATACTCACCCTCTCGTGCATCTCTTTCACAGTCAGCCTCACTCAACCTGCCACTACCTGTGCTCCAGCCACAGGGCATGCATCACATATGTGCAGTAGGAAGCGTAAGGCAAACATGTCATGAGCATGAAGGGGATGCACAAGGGTGTTTGAGGGTTTGTCATGGTTTTTACTTATATTTGATTTCTGAGCAACTCACATTACATATTATATTGTTACCACTACTGCCATGTTTTTGTGAATCTTGTCTGGTTTGTTCAATAATGCCCTTTCCTAAGGATCACAATGAAGACCAACAACGGATGCCACCCATTGTGTCACTGCAGAGTGGGTGTAGGTGTATTTGCAGGGCTTGTAAGATTTTCAAAATTCACAGATCCCCCAAAACTCAGAGAAAAACCTGAAAGAAAAGGACTTTGGACTCTTTTCTAACCATTTCAGGGTGACTCACACACGTGCCGCATCAGGAAGCATCAACAAGGGAAAAGTACTTTTTGAGGAATCCACGTCCTTTAAGGGACTCGCTTCCTCGTAGGGGCGACTGTAAGAATTCTGGGAATTCACCTTTTCCCTGAGTATGGAAAATCTTTGGCCATTGACTGAAATCCTAAGATGGAAGGATAGGTGAGAGGTCACCAGACGAATCCGCAACACACACATGGAATGTGGGAGAATTACTGCTTCAGACATGTCTCTGTTTTAATGCAAAACCTACAGCAGGTGGTCGACGCTCAGCACTAATTCGAAAGGCAGTCGGCCATTGAAAGAGGCAACTGATCCAGACATGGTGGGGCCATGTCTTTGTTTTAAAGCAAAACCCATCAACATCTAGGACGTTGGATACAAAAGGAAGCCTTGTGTGACAAGCTCTAAAAATCGGAATTAACAATGACCCATCGGGAAACGCAATTGCAACATGATGAGGGACCATCAAAAAGCCATCAAAGATTCTTAAGGACTTTGTAAGAACTGTTTAAACAGACATGGTGTTTTTTTTTAAAAAAGTGACATTGTAAGAGAGGGATACACAAGTGGAAACTCGAAACCTCTCTCTCTCTCTCTCTCTCTCTCGTGTGCTGCTTGTCTTGTTCTGCCTGTCTCTGGAAGGAAGAGCAGCTTCCAGCAACAACAAGCAACAGGAAAACAGCTCGACAGGGAAGATCAGCAGCTCTAGAAGCAGGCCGACACACAAGAAGAAACCAGAGCAACAGCCCCAGTGACCATCAGACACCTCGTGGCAACAAGGGCCTTACGAATCAACCAACCGAATATTACCACCAACCAACCGGGTAATATTGGGCCACCGCGACCAAAGAAAACCAACTCGGGAGAAAACCCGAAGATCCGCAAATTTCCACTCTACAATCTATTTCTGACTTACCTCTGGGTGAATTACTGTCAAGGTTTCGTTTGGTGAGTATTATCTCTGGCCCTTTAGAGTCCAACCTAGCTAGTACAGTGGGATTGGGAGGGGCGAGGTATCTTTCTACTGTAATTTCCCTCGTGTGTACCGAAGTGTTCCCCATTTTATTAGAGTGTTAAGATTGTTGTGTTGTATTTTCGCTCTTGAATAAAGGTCAAAGTTTCTTGCACCAAAACCAGTTGTTTGCTGCACTTTGTCACAACCCCCAAATAAGTCCAAGGTCTAGAACCCAGGGAGTGGGAGCGATTCGGACCGCTCAGAAGTCAGAGGTGAAGCTGACACACACCACCACCCCCTACAGGCTCTTTTGTGCAGACGACAGAGATGTCAGCGATGTCACCGGTGGCACCCTGGAAGGATGCAGAGAAGTTGTTGAGGGCAGTGGTGACTTTGACAGTGACAGGTTTGAAGATGGTGCTTGGGCCAGCCGGGAGCAGCTCGGCATGAAGGAGGCTGCAGATGTCCACGACTACATGTCGAGTGACTCTGAGCCTCCGTATGCACTGCTGCTCAGAGAGGTCCAGGATGCTGAGCCTCGGTCTGTGGACCCTGTGGCGAGGGTAGTGCCCTCTGCGACGCATCTCTCTCTGCAGTTGCCCTCCCTCCTGCTGTGCAGGTAGATGTGTCACAGCACTCTGTTGTGGAGCTCCACATGTCAGAGGTAGACGGCGTGGCCGGCGAGGCTGGTGATGCTGTTCGCCCTCTGAGGTGGTCATGACTGCAGCTACGGCGGCCCCCATCCGCAAGATGTAGATCTGAGGGGGTCCGCAAGGTAGGTAAATGTGTCTGGACACCGGGGTAAGTGTGCAAGTTAGTGAATTTTGTTGTTAGGAGGAGGGTGGAGGCCAAACTTTGTCCAAAGTGACAGAGTGGCCTCCTGCAATGAGTGAGGGTCTCCCTCCCACCTGTCAAATGGACCTTTGCAGCTGCCACAGGCTGATGGCTGCAACATGTCCATTTGAATTGGGAGTGTTTCCCCCAGTACGGGAAACAGTCTCAGTCAGTTGCAAAATCCCATCCCTGCTAAAATAACAGGTCAATCAGGTCTGTAAACGACCTGAAATACCTGTTCAAGTACTTTAAGTGGCATCCCGCTGGCTTTAATTGCTGGCGGGAGTCCCACATGCGGGGGCTGCGCGCATGTGAGCGCGTCAGTGGGGAACCCGGAAATGGGACGGGTTGGAGCCGGCTCTCGACCCGCCCCGGGAATCCCCGATTTTCTCAGCCCCCACCCCCGCCATGAATGCACCCGATCGCGGGTGTGAAAATCGAGCCCATAAGAGTACAAAAGCAAGGAAATTATGTTGAACTTTTATAAAACACTGGTTCGACCACAGCTGGAGTATTGCGTCCAATCCTGGGCACCGCACTTCAGGAAGGATGTGAAGGCCTTAGAGAGGGTGCAGAAGAGATTTACTAGAATGGTTCCAGGGATGAGGGACTTCAGTAATGTGGATAGGCTGGAGAAGCTGGGGTTGTCTTCCTTAGAGCAGAGAAGGTTAAGAGGAGATTTGATCGATATGTTCAATATCATGATTTTAGATAAAGTAAATAAAGAGAAACTGCTCCCATTGGCAGAAGGTTCGAGAACCAGAGGACACAGGTTTAAGGTGATTGACAAAAAAAAAAAGGCGACATGAGGAAAAACTTTTTTTTAAACGCAGCGAGTAGTCATGATCTAGAATGTGCTGCCTAAAAGGGTGGTGGAAGCACATTCAATCGTGGCTTTCAAAAAGGAATTGGATATTTTCTAAATGGTAAAAAGCTCGAAACAGTGGAGGTCCAAAGAGACTTAGGGGTCTATGTACATAGATCATTAAAATGTCATGGACAGGTACAGAAAATAATCAAAAAGGCTAATGGAATGCTGGTCTTTATATCTATGGGACTAAAATACAAGGGGTTAGAAGTTATGCTACAGCAATACAAAGCCCGGGTTAGACCACACCTGGAGTACTGTGTTCAGTTCTAGGTATCGCACCTTAGGAAGGATATATTGGCCTTGGAGAGAGTGCAGCGTAGATTTACTAGAATGATATCTGGATTCCAAGCATCAAATTACAAGGAGAGATGACACAAACTAGAGTTGAATTCCCTAGTTATAAGCTATTAAGGAGAACTGATAGGGGAGATAGAGAGAAACTATTTCCACTGGTTGGGGAGTCTAGGACTAGGACATAGTCCTATCTCTAATTTTTAGGCTTTCAGGAGTGAAGTGTGGAAACACTTCTACACGCAAAGAGTGGTAGACGTTTGGACTCTCTTCCACAAATGGCAGTTGATACTAGCTCAATTGTTAATTTTAAATCTGAGATTGATATCTTTTTTTGTTAACCAAAAGGTATTAAGGGATATGGGGCTAAGGTGGGTACCTGGAGTTAGGTTACAGGTCAGCCAAAATCTCATTTAAAATCGGAACAGGCTCGAGGGGCTAAATGGCCTATTCATGTTCCTATGTATTTAATTGGCTGTAAAGCACTTTGGGACATTTTGAGGTTGTGAAAGGTGTTATATAAATGCAAGTCATTTTGTTTTCTTTCAAATTTTCCAGGATATCACTGCAGTTTTTCTTTTTTGACTGAAAAACCACACAATGAAAGGCCTTAAGTTCAAGACACCACCAAGGTTGAAAATAATAGAAGAGATGCTGAGATACATCAATTAGTACTGGCTAAGTGAGGGTCAAGCTTGAATGTTTAAGGCCCATCGATTGCAGGAGACCAAGGACCCCTCCCCTCCTAAATTCGACCGTAAAATCAAATCGGGTGCATCGCAGGTTAGGTGCAGAGCAAAGGTTCCTCTATTATCTGAGAAATGTGCTTTAGTCCAACCACAAAAAGAGAGTTTTGAAAACAAAAACTCTCCAATAAATTTTAAAAGTAACAACAAGACCAGCAGAAAGTTCAGAGCACTAATTCAATCTTTGGCTTCTGCTGATCTTCAAGACGTCATCATAATTCAACGCTGGCCATTACTTCCAAGTATTGCTGATGAGGTGCCTGAAGACACTGATTTCGAGTACAATAATGTATTTTTCTTCACGGGATAGTTGCTTCACAGTTAGAAGTGCTCAAGCTAGCATATTTGCTGTTCCTTCATAATGAGCAGTTATTGCAAGTCTACAAAACAGCAAATCTTAAATAAAAATTTTAGAAAAAGTGCTGGAAATACACAGGTCAAACAGCATCTGTAAAGAGAAAAGACAGATTGTGTTGCTTCGATGAAGTTTATACACCCGAAACATCATAACTTGTCTTACTGATGCTGACTGACATGCTGTTTATTTCCAGCATTTTCTGCTTTATTATAAAATGATTACACCATTCCCTGGTGTTAGTTCAAGTAGCAACATGGAGACTTTGTAAAAATATTTAGTGTAAACCTGGTCCTCCTTTTTCATCTCCAGCTGGCTGGTGTGCATTTGATGCTGGGGAAATCACATAAAAGGTGTGCACCTTAAGTGTATCTAACATTTTTTTTGCTGATGTGCTCCCCTTCTGTCCACTTTCCTACCTGCGCTAACTCTTACTGGAGGTACAGTTCCACGGGGTCCGGTTAACCTTCAGTACCACGCTCAAGGGGCCATTCTTCATGCATGAGCCTCGGTTGTATCAGAGGCTGCGGAGGGCACTACAGCTATTCCCGATCCCATCCAACATCCACACAACCAGAAGGGGTCACTCGAAATAGATTTTAACCAAACAATCCAACCTATTTCTTAGATATTTCAACCAATGTAAACAAACCAGAGACAAGTGATATCAATGCTCCCAAATTCATGGTCCTTCCACAGTAGGAAATCTTCAAAAAAAAAATATCGGAGTTCCATTTGTACCATATCTGATTTCAATTAAAATACATTGGAGACATTCCACACTCAGGCCGCTTTTGAGTTCAGTGCCAACGTGCAAACCTTTCAGAGATACTCCTGTATTTTGGCTGGTCCCTTTTAAGTTGCCTCTTATTGAAAAAAAGCCAAGCAGCTTACTATTCAAAGGCTAACCGTCAAGCAATTTTCTCAGATGTCAACTAAGGCGATTGGAACAACTAGCTGTAGAATTTGATTCCATACGTAGTGCTGATGCTCTGAATCAGTAATCTAAAGTAAACTTTTAAAAAAACCTGATAAATGTTATTGAAATGCAAGTTCAAGTTTCCGTTACATTCTCCCTACTTTCCACAAAGTTTACATTTCCACATTTCAGGAAGTGAGAGGAATGGGCCGAGCTTCACTTTTTATGTTTCTATTTTATTCCTTTACCTCTTATTCATAGGCTTCTCACAATTGAACATCCTCCTCCAGCAAGAAAGGAAGGAGAGGCAGTGAGAGTGCCAAGCTCATCACTTAAATCCATACAAAACATGGAACAAGAAAAGGTCATTCAAACCATCAAGCCACTGTTCCACAGACAATGTGCAATAACAGACTCCACTCAAATCAGTCTCCTGTAGAATAGTTCTACAAAAAATTCTCCTCAAAACCAAAAGATAATCAGACAAAACTCCAGAATATCTATCCACTTGCAGATCTCAACTAATTAACTTTGGCTGGCTGCATTCACTTGGCAGTGTTGCTGGAATGGTGGGTGGCAACGAGCGCAGAGAATGGAAAGAATGTGGGAAGTCAACCTCGATTATATCCTAGCAGCTGGCTCAAGAGCTATGTTAGCAAAGGCTCAGGAACAAGATCACCACCCACCTGCTCTTTTAGATAGGGATATGGTGGGTGACAATACAAGTCCAAGGAAGAACAGAAAGAGGCACAAAACCCCAGAAAAAAGAGAGAATATAATTTGCTTAGGATATTAGAAGCTTTGTGCCAAAAAAAAACGCATTGATTTTCTCCAGAGAACATGTGCTCATGGGCATGCTCAAGAGAAAACTGTAAATGTAGCTGAAAAATTAAACAATGACATTGTGTGTGTATGAGAGAGGGAGATCTGAAATTCAACAATTTAAGATATTTTATACATAAAGACATGTACGTTCAATATTTGTTAGTTACATAAACTTCAAATCCATAACATACCATTTTTAGTTTAAATTAGTTTTAAAATGATTGCACGACAGGATTTTATTTTGTTTTATTTCTATTTAGAAGAAATTGAGATTATTAAAGACAAAAAATTATTCTCAATCAGAATTTAGAAATGAAACAGCAGGCGAATTGATCTGAACCCAGTCCTGGATTGTGCATCAAATCAATGATCCAGACTGGTCAGGACTGACGTGATGGTTTCTAAAGAATTTAAAGTGTCACTTCCATTTAATGCTGAGGCAGCAGGAAAATCTATTTCCTATTGAATAAATCAGCACAGATTAATTTAACCACAGTCTCAAGGGAGGGTGCTCTGTTAAAATGTTCCACTTGATGTCTTGGAGATTTGATGGACTTAGTCCCTGTTGGTTTGTATACGTAGGGCAGATAAATTGTGTCACTGGATACAGCAAAAGCTATGGACCCCGAAAACATCCCGGCTGCAGTGCTGAAGACTTGTGCTTCAGAACTAGCTGTGCCTCTAGCCAAGCTGTTCCAGTACAGCTACAACACTGGCATCTATCCGACAATGTGGAAAATTGCCCAGGTATGTCCTGTCCACAAAAAGCAGGACAAATCCAATCTGGCCAATTACCGCCCTAGCAGTCTCTCTCAATCATCAGCAAAGTGATGGAAGGTGTCGTCGACAGTGCTATCAAGCGGCACTTACTTACCAATAACTCGCTCACCGATGCTCAGTTTGGGTTCCGCCAGGACAACTTGGCTCCAGACTTCATTACAGCCTTGGTCCAAACATGGACAAAAGAGCTGAATTCCAGAGGTGAGGTGAGAGTGACTGCCCTTGACATCAAGGCAGCATTTGACCGAGTGTGGCACCAAGAAGCCCTAGTAAAATTGAAGTCAATGGGAATCAGGGGGAAAACTCTCCAGTGGCTGGAGTCATACCTAGCACAAAGGAAGATGGTAGTAGTTGTTGGAGGCCAATCATCTCAGCCCTAGAACATTGCTGCAGGAGTTCCTCAGTGCAGTGTCCTAGGCCCAACCATCTTCAGCTGCTTCATCAATGACCTTCCCTCCATCATAAGGTCAGAAATGGGGATGTTCGCTGATGATTGCACAGTTCAGTTCCATTCGCAACCCCTCAAATAATGAAGCAGTCCAAGCCCGCATGTAGCAAGACCTGGACAATATCCAGGGTTGGGTTGATAAGTGGCAAGTAACATTTGCGCCAGACAAGTGCCAGGCAATCACCATCTCCAACAAGAGAGGGTCTAACCACCTCCCCTTGACATTCAACGGCATTACCATCGCCGATTCCCCCACCATCAAGATCCTGGGGGTTACCATTGACCAGAAACTTAACTGGACCAGCCATATAAATACTGTGGCTACAAGAGCAGGTCAGAGGCTGGGTATTCTGTGGCGAGTGACTCACCTCCTGACTCCCCAAAGCCTTTCCACCATCTACAAGGCACAAGTCAGGAATGTGATGGAATACTCTCCACTTGCCTGGATGAGTGCAGCTCCAACAACACTCAAGAAGCTCGACACCATCCAGGACAAAGCAGCCCGCTTGATTGGCACCCCATCCACCACCCTAAACATTCGCTCCCTTCACCACCGGCGCACTGCGGCTGCAGTGTGTACCATCTACAGGATGCACTGCAGCAACTCGCCAAGGCTTCTTCGACAGCACCTCTACCACCTAGAAGGACAAGAGCAGCAGGCACATGGGAACACCACCACCTGCACGTTCCCCTCCAGGACAAAGCAGCCCGCTTGATTGGCACCCCATCCACCACTCTAAACATTCACTTGGAAATCCCGACTTGGAAATATATCGCCGTTCCTTCATCGTCGCTGGGTCAAAATCCTGGAACTCCCTTCCTAACAGCACTGTGGGAGAACCTTCACCACATGGACTGCAGTGGTTCAAGAAGGCGGCTCACCACCACATTCTCAAGGGCAATTAGGGATGGGCAATAAATGCTGGCCTCGCCAGCGATGCCCACATCCCATGGACGAATAAAAAAAAGTTTAATCAGAGAGCCAACCTGCTCAATTACCTTTCCTTACACTGTTTACACATTAGAGAAAAATGGATTCCAAAGAATTCTTCCATCTTCTTCTTTTCCTCAGACAATGTAATGGTCACTTAGTGAACTGCAAGGAGCTATTAGGGCTGATTTTTCTCTGCCCAGCTCCTGAACAGCACCCTGAAATGCAGAGAAAAAGTGAGCACCAATTCTTTGCTCCTGAAGAACACTCTACACAAACTTCCTCTACGCCTTCTCCTCGTCTATATCTGAAGAGGGTGCATCAATGTAAATTACTTGGAAATTGAAGTCAGGGGTCCTACCACACAGATTTCCTCTAACAGTACCAGGTGTAGATTGCCACCGTAAAAAACCGCAAACTCATGCTAGCAGTGTTAAAGAGACAATTCGCTAGATTCTAGTAAGCGATGAAACTTCTGGTGAATTGCTAATCAATTCATTTGGCTGCATCTGCTGGTGTCTAAAGGCTGCAGCAGTGCCCTAGTACTGAGGGAGGCTGTTTAATTTATTCTGCAACTCAGCAGCAGTGAAAAAAAAAATGGGTGTACTATTTAGAATACCCTTATGAATAGGAGTAGGTGGATGAGGAGGAGAGAAAGAAAGGTAAAGGTTGAGATAGCTGACAGCGGGGAGAGAAGGCACCACAGAAGGAAAATGGCTCCAATTCATCAATATCCCCCAGACAACTGTACAGGAAGCAGCAACATTTTGAGGAGCAGTGCCTACTTCGATTGAGATTCTCCAAAGATGTGGGGGCGGTGGTAATTGTGTGACCTGCTATATAAAATCCTTCAGCCACATTTTCAGATAGGCAACTGCTCTCTCTGTCGAAGCCAAGGTCAAAGTGGCCCACAATTTCTTTGCAACTGGTTCTTTCCAGGGTACAACAACAGTCTGCTGTTGATATATTCGTAACCCAGGTCACAAATGTCATTTTTTTTAAAGAGGACAAAGCAGTACATCAGTTTCTTCCAGTCTCGACAGCACAGACTAAGATTTTTTTTGCAACACTAAGATTTTTTTTAAATGCAGCAGTCTTTAGCATCCTGCTGTTTTGGAGATTAAACACATTTTTTTTTAGTACTACCTTCCTTTCTCCACAGATGCGGCCTGATGAGCTGAACGTTTCCAACATTTTCTGTTTTTAGCCCATCTGGTCTGTAACTGATGTCTGTACATTGACTCCTTCCATCATAGATCACTGAATAGCAATTAGGAGTTGGGAACCTGGCTGATGTTTTCTATTGCTTAGCTCAGGGGCATTGAGGCCAGTTGTCGTACCCTTACTGCTGGCCAAATGAGATCAGCTAGCAACACTAAACTAGGACCTTTATGGTTTGTACGGCTGAGTTATATATGGTATAACAAGTGAGTCAACAGGGGAAGTGGGGTATGTTTATGTTTGAGTAAAGGGCCCTCTTTTAGAGCAGAACTATTTTCCCTTCCTATTGGTCTCCAACATTTACGGAGATCCCTGGATGAGCCACCTGCCTCAGGCCTCTATCAATGCTGTGCTCAAATAGGATACAAAAAATGTCTTACAAAACCAACCTAAGGAACCCTTGAATTTTCCCTTATTCATTCCTTCCTTCTTTACCCCTCATGACCAAACACATGGCAATATCCAACATAACATAATTGTGACTGGGAACTCGGCCTGCATTCTCCCACTCTATTGCATAGCATGTAGGTCGTCTTCTTGTGCCTTGCTACCCCTAGGGGTCACTTTTTGAACTTGTTGCTATATTTAATGGGGCAGAAATCACTTACAAAATAACGGTGAGCTCAACAGCGTTCTGTTGTTAGAGGCAAAATGGAGGAGCAAGTTCCGGCGTTCACACATGCGCAGTGAAACGCGGAAATCCAGAACTTGCTCCTACTGGTTCTCCGGTGAGATGACAGCTTCAAATTAAAAAGGTACATCGCACGCTGCAATCTGAGAAATCATTGAAAAAGTGCAAACTTATCTTCCCAGCTGCAAAGTAACTAATTATGCCACAAAACAAGCACACTTAAAAATGCCAGGTCTAAAATAAATTTTAACAGCACGGTAAGTCTTAATGACTGTCAAACAACTAAAAATTAACTTTTAAAAATGTGGAGTCACATTACTCCTTGTTTTTAATAGTTTTGTCATTAAAAAGAACACTTTTAAAAATTAAAAAATTATTTTTTAAAAAACTTTTATTTAATTCAATTATTTCTTACCCTCTTTTTTGTTGTTTATAACTGTTATTACATTGATTTTAATGTTGTACCTTTCACTTCCTGGTTTAACATTCCAAGCCTGCAGAGAAAGTGAACGCAGCGTGTCAAGAATGCTGCAATCTGATTGATCTGTCCCCTCAACCAATCCCCTCGCTTCTCCCAGGGTCCTAGCTTCACTTGAACTAATGCTGGGCTCTTCTCCACTTCCCATTCAAGGAAGTGCCTGAAGAAAAGACCACAGTAAGTTAGTGGGTTAGTACAAATCTATGGAGCGGCGAGCACTGTTGGTTTGCCGCTCTGAGCAATTTCTGCCCCAATAAAAAAAAAGTTCTGAGGAGGTAGAGCCTGTCTCTCCAAAACATTGATTGAAAAAAATATCAATAATTTCCAAGCCATCATCGTTGAATATGACGATGTTGCTCATTTTCAATTAAGGCTATTCATCATGTAGATGATTTTACCATGATTGGACAGTTTGATTTATAGCTTGAAAGTGGAAAATTGAACATCAGTAGCAACTCGCTAGTTTTGTTGCTGATTTAACATCAAAACATAACCACTGCTCGCCAAATGGTAAAAAAAGAATCTAGGCCACAATCCTTACACATTTGAATTATCCTGGCTTGTCTTCGCAGTGAAAGAAGGAGCTGATTATCGAATTGGATAAGTTGTTGATTTTAATACCAGGCTGTTGATTTTGTTATGCATGTACAACATTCTAACCAGTGAATGTTTATCAGGACAGCGAAGGGAGGAACATGATGCAAAGTTTTATTTTTAATTTTTACAAAGCCTTGTTTTCATGTTTAAATTCGATTGAACGCAAGATCATAAGAAATATGAGCAGGAACAGGCCATACGGCTCCTCGAGCCTGCTCCGCCATTCAATAAGATCATGGCTGATCTTCAACCTCAACTCCACTTTCCCACCCAATCCCCATTTCCCTTGATTCCCCTAGAGTCCAAAAATCTATTGATCTCAGCCATGAATATACTCAACGACTGAGCATTCACAGCCCTCTGGGGTAAAGAATTCCAAAGATTCACAACCCTCCAAGTGAAGAGATTCCTCCTCATCTCAGTCCTAAATGGCTGACACCTTATCCTGAGACCATGCCCTCTAGTTCTAGATTCTCCAGCCGGGAGAAACAACCACTCAGCCTCTACTCTGTCAAGCCGTCTAAGAATTTTATACGTTTCAATGAGATCACCTCTCATTCTTCTAAACTCCAGAGAATATAGGCCCATTCTACTCAATCTCTCCTCATAAGACAATCCTTTCATCCCAGGAATCAATCTAGTCAACCTTTGTTGCACTGCCTCTCAGACAAATATATCCCTCCTTAGGTAAGGAGACCAAAACTGTACATAGTACTCCACCTGCGGTCTTACCAAAGCCTTGTACAACTGTAATAAGACTGCCTTACTCTTATACTCCAACCCCCTTGCAATAAAGGCCAACATACCATTTCCCTTGCCAATTGCTTGCTGTACCTACAAGTTAACTTTTTATGTTTTATGTACAAGAACACGAACATTTGATAGTTTCGCACCATTTAAAAAATATTCTGTTTTTCTATCCTTCCTACCAAAGTGAATAACCTCACATTTCCCCACATTATACTCCATCTAGCAACTTCTTGTATTGTACAGACCACTAACTAGTGGGAAAGGTATAGAGGAGCAAATTTGCAGAGAAATTACAGAGCAGTGAAAAAGCCATAGAGTAGTGATAATGGGGGACTTCAATTATCCTAATATAGACTGGGATAGTAATAGCATAAGGGGCAAAGAGGGGAAGGAATTTCTGAAGTGTGTTAGGAACTTGGGAACAGGAGTAGGCCATTCAGCCCCTCATGCCTGCTCTGCCATTTGATAAGATCATGGCTGATCTGTGATCTAACTCCATATACCTGCCTTTGGCCCATATCCCTTAATACCTTTGGTTGCCAAAAAGCTATCTATCTCAGATTTAAATTTAGCAATTGAGCTAGTATCAATTGCCATTTGCGGAAGAGAGTTCCAAACTTCTACAACCCTTTGTGTGTAGAAATGTTTTCTAATCTCGCTCCTGAAAGGTCTGGCTCTAATTTTTAGACTGTGCCCCCTACTCCTAAAATCCCCAACCAGCGGAAATAGTTTCTCTCTATCCACCCTATCTGTTCCCCTTAATATCTTATAAACTTCAATCAGATCACCCCTTAACCTTCGAAACTCCAGAGAATACAACCCCAATTTGTGTAATCTCTCCTCGTAACTTAACCCTTGAAGTCCAGGTTTCATTCTAGTAAACCTACGCTGCACTCCCTCCAAGGCCAATATGTCCTTCCGAAGGTGCGGTGCCCAGAACTGCTCACAGTACTCCAGGTGCAGTCTAACCAGGGTTTTGTATAGCTGCAGCATAACTTCTGCCCCTTGTACTCTAGTCGTCTAGATATAAAGGCCAACATTCCATTTGCCTTCTTGATTATGTTCTGCACCTGTTCATGACACTTCAATGATCTGTGTACCTGAACCCCTAAGTCCCTTTGGACATCCACTGTTTTTAACTTTTTACCATTTAGAAAGTACCCTGTTCTATCCTTTTTTGATCCAAAGTGGATGACCTCACATTTGTCTACATTGAATTCCATTTGCCACAGTTTTGCCCATTCACCTAATCTATCAATATCACTTTGTAATTTTATGTTTTCATCTACACTGCTTACAATGCCACCAATCTTTGTGTCATTGGCAAACTTAGATATGAGACTTTCTATGCCTTCATCGAAGTCGTTAATAAATATTGTGAATAATTGAGGCCCCAAGACAGATCCCTGCGGGACTCCACTAGTCACATCCTGCCAATGTGAGTACCTTCCCATTATCCCTACTCTCTGTCGCCTTTCGCTCAGCCAACTTCCTAACCAAGTCCATACTTTTCCCTCGATTCCATGGGCTTCTATCTTAGCTAACAGTCTCTTATGTGGGACCTTATCAAATGCCTTCTGGAAGTCCATATAAATAACATCCATAACATCCATTGACATTCCCCTGCCCACTACTTTAGTCACCTCTTCAAAAAATTCAATCAGGTTTGTCAGGCACGACCTACCTTTCACAAATCCATGCTGGCTCTCTCTGATTAACTGAAAATTCTCGAGGTGTTCAGTCACCCTATCCTTAATTATAGACTCCAGTATTTTCCCCACAACAGATGTTAGGCTAACTGGTCTATAATTCCCCGGTTTCCCTCTCTCTCCTTTCTTAAAAAGCAGAGTGACATGTGCAATTTTCCAATCTAGAAGGACAGTTCCTGAATCTAGAGAACTTTGAAAGATTATAGTTAGGGCATCTGCATTGTGCTCACCTACTTCCTTTAAAACCCTGGGATGGAAACCATCTGGTCATGGGGATTTGTCACTCTTTAGTGCAATTATTTTCTTCATTACTGTTGATTTACTTATGTTAATTTTATCGAGTCCCTGTCTCCGATTCAATACAAGTTTTCTTGGGATTTCCGGCATGCTATCCTCTTTTTCTACTGTAAATACTGACGCAAAGTAATTATTCAACATGTCCGCCATTTCCCCATTGTCAATGACAATATCCCCACTATCAGTTTTTAAGGGGCCAACACTGCTCCTGACCACCCTCTTTTTCCTTATATAACAATAAAAGTTCTTTGTATTAGTTTTGATATCCCTTGCAAGTTTCTTTTCATACTCTCTTTTTGTAGCTCTTACTATCTGTTTTGTGACCCTTTGTTGGTCTTTGCATCTTTCCCATTCGCCAGGATCTGTGCCATCTTTTGCCTTTTTGTATGCCCTTTCCTTATGTCTTATACTGTCCCTTACCCCTTTAGTTGTCCATGGCTGTTTTTTTTGGCACGTGGAGTTCTTGCCCCTCCGGGGTATAAACCGATTCTGTAACACGTTAAATGTTTAAAGAAACATTTCCCACTGATCATCAGTCATTTTACCCATTAACAGATTTGCCCAGTTTACTGTGGACAGTCTCTGTCTCATCCCATTGAAGTCGGCTTTGCCCAAGTCTAGAATCTTAGCAGCTGATTCACATTTTTCCCTTTCAAACGCTACATTGAACTCGATCATGTTATGATCGCTATTGGATAGATGTTCACGCACAGTTAAGCCGTTAGCTAAATCTGGTTCATTACTCATTACTAAATCTAGTATGGCTTGCCCCCTTGTTGCCTCTAGGACATACTGCTGCAGAAAACTATCCCGGACACACTCAGGAAATTCACTACCTTTCTGACAGTTGCTAGTCTGCTTTCCCCAATCTCTGTGAAGGTTAAAGTCCCCCATTTAGACCACTATGCCTTTCTTACACACTTGTCTAATCTCTGCATTTATACAATCTAGCACTTCAGGGCTGCTGCCAGGGCTCCTATATACAACTCCCACTATAGTCTTAGATCCTTTCCTATTTCTCAATTCAACCCATAAGGTCTCTGTTGGCTGCTTACCTCTCGTTATATCCCCCTTTATCATTGAAGTGATTTCATCTCAGGCGAACTTTCTTGATCAATACGTTTCTGGCCCAACGAGGAAGGAGGCATTGCTGGATTTGGTTCTGGGGAATTAGGTGGGTCAAGTGGAGCAAGTGTTAGTGGGGGAACAGTGATCATAGTATCATAAGAATTAGATTAGCGATGGAAAAGGCCAAGGAGCAATCTGGAGTAAAAATACTTAATTAGAGGGGGGCCAATTTCAGTGGGTTGAGAACGGATCTGACCCGGGTAAATTGGAATCAAAGATTGGCAGGAAAAACTGTAATTGAACAGTGAGCGGCCTTTAAAGGGGAGGCGGTTCAGGTTCAGTGGTGAGGGGAGAGAAGAAAGTAAGACATGCGTGCTCACACCATCTGTAGCACGCGAGTCAGAAAAGATTGTGGGATGAGGGAGAAGTGGGAAGAGAGAAGGAGGATTAGGTATGCAGAGACCCTCATCATCGATACCTCCAGTACCACCAGTGGCCACGGCCTCAGCGATGGCCCTTTCAATGATGGCCAGCACTGCCTCCTCTACGGGAGTTAGGACTAGTGCATAAAAGTTCACCTTTACCCAGAATATTTAAAGAGAGATTTGAAAGCAGATGTTAAGTTGTGCTGGAAACTCAATTAACCATGACATATTTAAAAATTCCAAAACAAGCTGCAAAATTGTAAAACGTTTAAAAGGAATCAAAAAAATCGCTGAGAAGTGGAATGTTTAATTGTGAAAAAAAGCAATCGCAGATATGATTCCAAATTTACTCCATAAATTCAGGCTTTTCTAATCGTGGATTTATGAGTAGAAATTTCTCTGTACGCTACTTTTGACAAATTGGTTAACAAGTTCGAGTAACTCATTTGAATGAGCTGTTATATTTCTTCTTGGGATGGGACATTTATGGCCCATCCCTAGTTGCCTTGAGGTGGTGGTGGGTGGCAATCTTGCGATTTTTTAAAAAAACGATGGAGTGGTTTGCTAGGCCAAGAGTCAACCATCGAGTAGTCCAGTTGGGTTTCTAAAAATGGCAATTCAGCAACCTGCCATGGTCACTTTTACCTACTGCTAGCTCACAAATGACAGTACCAGAATGATTCAGTTCAATGTCACTTGTTATTGTGGGATTTGAATGTATAATAACCTCTGGGTTGCTAGTCCGGTACCACAACCACACAGATCATAATGTTAACAACTCAATTAAAATAGCAAATGAGAATTTTACCCAAAAATATTACCAATTTATTAAAAACAGCAGAGGAATTTCTACCTGGCATCAATCAAATTAAATTCCTTCTGTCCATCTCTGCCACCAAAGCCTCTAGTGCATCATCAAAGAACCTCGGTGCACGTTCTCTTGCAGGCGCAGCCATTCTTCCAACTATCAGAGCCCAGGAATCACTTCTCACACCACTTCCTGCAGCCACAGTGCACCTCCCCTTTAAAAGGTGCAGGCTGCCTTTAAGTAGTGCAAGCCAATCCCGATAGCAGGGCCCCCTTGCTGATGCATGCAGCCAATGAACAGCGCAGCTAGCGCCGGCCATCATTGAAATAATCAAGCAGTACGAATGTTATGTGCTGCTTGCATCGCAAACAACAGGCGAGGGTTAATTAAGCACAACGATCCCAGCACCCATTTTTGGAGGATATCCAATATAACCCCCTGTGACTCATGCCAATTACGTGTGAAGTTTGCTTTCATTCCGAATTTGGTATGTTATATAAGGTTTGGTGTATTCAGGGCTCACTTTTAGTCATGATAAATATTGAGGACTTGGTGGTAGAGAGGGTTAGATACTTTCTTTCATCTCTGGGGCCTAAGTTTGAATACCTGACAGTCCCCTCTATCAGTCACTTGAGTCCTTTGCGAAATGAATTTAGACAGGTTTAACCATCTCCTAGTAGTCACTTACCCACAGCACAAAATAGGCACTAATTAACAGTCTCACTCACTGAGAGGACACACAGGGCAGTCCCCTCCCACAGGCAGGCGCTGCAAACAAGCTATGAGCCTTACCCAGGGAAAGAAACCACAGCCAACTATACATGGAATGGAAAATCCTGGCCTCCGATTGTTGGTGTAGGAAGCGTAAAAACAAAATCACAGTATAGTCAGGGATGGCCTTCTTGGGACTCAATTAACCTAGCCTCAACAGCTTTTTGACGAAAAATGTTCCAGATTTCCACTACCATTTGTGTGAAGAAGTGCTTCCTGACATCACCCCTGAATGGCCTAGCTCTAATTTTGTTCTGGACTCCCCTACCAGTGAAAATAGAGAGAAACTATCCTATCAAATCCTTTAATTATCTTAAACATCTCAATTAGATTACCCCTTAATCTTCTATACTGGGGGGAATGCAAGCCAAGTCTATGCAACGTGTCAAACCCTTTTAGCTCCGGTATCACTATGGTGAATCTGCACTGCACCCCTTCCAGGGCCAACATATCCTTCCTGAGGTGCAGTGCCCAGAACTGAATGCAATACTCCAGATGGAATCTAACCAGAGCTCAGTACAACTGTAAAATAACTTCCACCCCTTTGTAGTCCAGCCCTCAAGATGAAGGCCAACATTCCATTAGTCTTTTAAAATTATTTTTTTGTACCTGTCCACTAGCTTTTAGGTGATTTCTTTACATAGACCCCTAAACCTCTCTGCTCCTCCACAGTTCCTAGCTTCTCACCATTTAGAAGGTCCAAAGTGGATGACCTCGCACTTTCCCACATTGAACTCCCATCTACCACAGTTTTGGCCATTCATAATTTATCAGTGTGCCGTTGCAACTTTCTGCTCTCATCTACACTACTTACTGTACCACTTAACTTTGTGTTACCAGCAACTTTGGATATACAGCTCTCTATTCCTTCATCTAAGTCATTGATAAATATAATGAAAAGCTGAGGCCCCAGTACAGATCCCTGGGGAGACACCAGTAGTCACATCCTACCAGCACATAACCATTATCCTAACTCTGTCTCCTACCTCCGAAACAATTCCATACTCATGTCAAAGAGTTGCCTCCAATTCCACACACTAAGTCTCATTGTGTGGAACCATATCAAATGCCTTCTGGAAGTCCATGTAAACAACATCCATAGACACTCCCTTATCCACCACAATATTAACCTCCTCAAAAAATTCAACTAGGTTAGTTAGACATGACTTACCCTTTACAAATTCATGCTGGCTCTCTGATCAGTTCATATTTGTTCAAATGCTCAGTTCCTACTGATATAGTTTAAGGTCTGTTGCGGGGAAGTTGCTGATAGGTCAAAGATCACCCAGGACAAACGAGTCTGCTTGATGAGCACTTCACCCACAAGCCTAAACATTCACTCCCTCCACCATTGGCATACACTGGCTTCATTGTGTACTATCTACAGGATGCTTCTTCGGCAGCACCTCCTAAACCAATGATGTCTACCATCCGGAGAAACAAGGGCAACAGGTGCATGGGAACACCATCACCTCCAAGGTCCCCTCCAAATCATACACCATGCAGACTTGGACATTATATCGCCACAGAGTTAAAATCCTGGAACTCCCGACCTAACAGCACTGTGGGAGCACCTTCACCACATGGACTCCAGCCACTCAAGACAGCTCACTACCACCTTCACAAGGGTAACTAGGGATTGCAATCAATTGCCGGCCTAGTCAGCGATGCTTACATTTCAAGAATTAATTTTTTAAAAAGGTAATGGGAATTGCAGGTCTTTGTGGGACTGCACACCAGTAGAAAAAAAGTGGGTTGAATGAGCACAGAACCAGAAATATTTAACATGCCCTTCTATTTTTTCTTTGCCTTATGTTGCCACTGATTAATTAACAAGTTTGTTAGAAAATTCCTTTTTATTGTTTTACTGAAGTAAAGGAGAGGATTGATAAGGGTAGTATGGTTGATGTTATGTATGTGGACTTTCAAAAGGCTTTTGATAAAGTACCACATAATACACTCATCAGCAAAATTGAAGCCCATGGGATTAAAGGGGCAGTGGCAGTGTGGGCAGAAAGCAGAGTAGTGGTGAATAGTTGTTTTTCAGACTGGAGGGAAGTATAGAGTGGTGTTCCAAAATTCTATAGACTCTGGAACAGTTCCTACAGATTGGAGTGTGGCAAATGTAACCCTACTATTTAAAAGGAGGGAGAGAAAAAAACAAGGAATTGCAGACCAGTTAGCCTAATATCAGTAGTGGGGAAAATGCTAGAGTCTATTCTAAAAGATGTGCTAACGGAACACTTGGAAGGCATTAACGGGATTGGACAAAGTCAGCATGGGTTTATGAAAGGGAAATCATACTTAACAAATCTACTGAGTTTTTTTTTGAGGATGTAACTAGTAGACTAGATGTGGGAGAACCAGTGGATGTGGTGTATTTGGATTTTCAGAAGGCCTTTGATAAGGTCCCACACTAGAGGCTAGTGTGCAAAATTAAAGCACATGGGATTGGGTGGGGGGTGGGGGGGGAGGGAGAATATACTGGCATGGATTGAGAATTGGTTGACAGACAGGAAACAGAGAGTAGGAATAAACGGGTCTTTTTCCAGGTGTCAGGCAGTGACTAGTGGAGTACCACAGGGATCCGTGCTTGGGCCCCAGCTATTCACAATATATATCAATGATTTGGATGAGGGAACTAAATGTAACATTTCCAAGTTTGCAGATGACATAAAGCTGGGGTGGATTGTGAGCTGTGAGGAGGATGCAAAGAGGCTCCAATGTGATTTAGACAAGTTGGGTGAGTGGGCAAGAACATGACAGATGCAGTATAACGTGGATAAATGTGAGGTTATCCACTTTGGTTGTAAAAACAGAAAGGCAGATTATCTGAATGGTGATAGATTGGGAAAAGGGGAGGTGCAACGAGACCTGGGTGTCCTTGTAGACCAGTCGCTGAAAGCAAGCATTTAATGGATACTAAGGAGCTTTTTCCCTTCGTTGAGGGTTCTATAACAAGGGGGCACAGATTCAAGGTAAAAGGCGGGAGGTTTAGAGGGGATTTGAGAAAGAACTTTTTCACCCAGAGGGTGGTTGGAGTCTGGAACTCACTGCCTGAGAGGGTTGTGGAGGCAGGAACCCTCAACATTCAAGAAGCATTTGGATGAGCACTTGAAATGCCATAGCATACAAGGCTATGGACCAAATGCTGGAATATGGGATTAGATTAGACTGGGCTTGATGGCCGGCGCGGACACGATGGGCCGAAGGGCCTCTATCCGTGCTGTATAACTCTATGACTCTATGACTCTAGGTGCAGCAGGCAGTTAGGAAGGCGAATGATATGTTGGCCTTCAATGCAAGAGGATTTGAGTACAGGGGCAGGGATGTCTAACAGGCAATTATACAGGGCCTTGGTGAGACCACATCTGGAGTATTGTGTGCAGTTTTGGTCTCCTTATCTGAGGAAGGATGTCCTTGCCATGGAGGGAGTGCAACGAAGATTTACCAGACTGATTCGTGGGATGGCAGGACTGATGTATGAGGAGAGATTGGGTCGACTAGGCCTATATTCACTAGAGTTCAGAAGAATGAGAGGTGACCTCATTGAAACATATAAAATTCTAACAAGACTAGACAGACTAGATGCAGGGAGGATGTTCTCAATGGCTGGGGAGTCCAATGGCAGGGGTCACAGTCTCAGGATACGGGTATGCCATTTAGAACCTAGATGAGGAGGAATTTCTTCACTCAGAGGGTGGTGAACCTGTGGAATTCTCTACCATACAAGGCAGTGGAGGCCAAGTCATTAGATGTATTCAAGAAGGAGATAGATATATTTCTTAATGCTAAAGGGATCAAGGGATCTGGGGAAAAAGTGGGAACAGGGTACTGAGTTAGATGATCAGCCATGATCATTTTGAATGGCGGAGCAGGCCCGAGGGGCCGAATGGCCTACTCTTGCTCCTATTTTCTATGTTTCTATGTTCCCCTGGAGTCGGTATTAGGACCACTGCTCTTTTTGATATATATATATTAATGACCTGGACTTGGGTGTACAGGCATCATTTCAAAGTTTGCAGATGACATGAAACTCAGAAATGTAGTACAGTGAGGAGGATAGTAACAGACTTCAGAAGGATATAGACAGATTGGTGAAATGGGCAGACACATGGCAGATGAAATTTAAGGCAGAAGTGTGAAGTGATGCATTTTGGTAGGAACAGTAAGGAGAGGCAATATAAACTAAATGGTACAATTTTAAAGGGGATGCACGAACCGAGACACCTGGGGGTGTATGTACACAAATTTTTGAAGGTGGCAGGGCAAGTTGAGAAGGTTGTTAAAAAGGCAAATGGGATACTTGGCTTTATAAAGAGAGACAGAGTACAAAAGCAAGGAAGTTATTCTAAACCTTTATAAAACACTGGTTAGGCCTCAACTGGAGCATTGTGGCCAATTCTGGGCAGGTCACTTTAGGAAGAATGTCAAGGCCTTAGAGGTTGAAGAGGAGATTTATTAGAATGGACCAGGGATGAGGGCCTTCAGTTACATGGAGAAATTGAAGAACCTGAGGTTGTTCTCATTACAGCAGAGAAAGTTATGGGGAGATTTAATAGAGGTGTTCAAAATTATGAGGGGTTTTGATAGATTAAATAAAGAGAAACTGTTTCCAGTGGCAGATGGGTCAGTAAGCAACTGTAATTGGCAAAAGAACCAGAGGCGACATGAGAAATTTTTTGTTATAAAACGCAGCGAGTTGTTATGATCTTGAATGCGCTGTCCGAAAGGGTGCTAGAAGCAGATTCCATAATAACTTTCAAAAGGGAACTGGATAAATTCTTGAAAGGGAAAAATGTGCAGGGCTAGGGGACTAATTGAATAGCTCTTGCAAAGAACTGGCACAGACAGAATGGGCTGAATGGCCTCCTTCTGTGCTGTATCACCGTATGATTCTATGAAAATCACAAAGTCAGCTAGGCTGGCACAGCAAGACAAGCATTAACCAGACATTAGTTACTTACAAAAACCTGCAGAAAATGCCTGCATTTCCCCCCCCCCACCCTACTTGATCCAAATTATACTTGACAACTTGACAACACAGTCGTTGCTTTGCAGCATTCTCCAAGTTGAAGTGTTCTGAATTAATAGGTTGCACTTTGAGACATCTGTGCAGCCTACATCAAGGTTAATGAAGAAATAGGTCAAACTTTGCCCATACTTCAAATTTTTGAAGTTTGATAAAAATGTTACTCGCAGGTGTTGATGCTTACTTCAATTCCGGTTCATCCCCTGGGGATTTTCCCCTTTCCATGCATCAGATTAATCTACCATTTGGTATTGCTGAATTGTACAGTGGATGGGTCAATGCATGATGAATTTAGCAAAAGGTTTGAGTGTATAACTTCAAAAACAGGCAAAGCTGCACATGGAGTCACTTCTCATTTTCTGGAGGGAAGCACTACTGTTGGATTTAAAGGGCTTGTCATCCTAGTAAAGCTGGTAGGTTATCTTGTGACATGTTTCTTTTTCCTCCTGCTTTCCCCCCCCCCCCCCAAACAATTTCTCCTCCTCTTGCTGGGAGGATATGATCCTAAGGGCACTGGCCAAACTCCAGTAATGACTTAAGAGGCCAATTTTAATGCATGAACCTACAAAGTAAGTACTAGCTATTGGACAAGAGCTGAGCATGAAAACATTCCCCCCTTCCAGCAGGGGATGTTCAATAGCGATCAGAAGTGGAAACACTGAGCAACGTTCCCTTCCTTAATTCAGGGGCACTGAGACCAATGGTACTGCCTCTCGCCAGCCCAGCTAACTCAGCACAGACAGGGGATCAAACCTGGAACCTTCATGTCTGTATGGGTCAGCTATTCACTGCTTTCTTCATCCATTTTATAAAGACATTGAAAAACATCGAGTACAGGCATGCAATAAAAATGTACAGCTCTTTGCTTTCCTAAATGCTTATGATACTTCTTTAAAATTACAATATTCAGAGAAGAAAAGTGCACACCAGCAAAGTATGGCTAACACCCCACTGACTTTTGGCTCACAGACAAGTACCTAAGCTGCAAACAAATGCATTCAGTGGTAGCACTCTTGCCTCTGAATCAGAAGGTTGTGGGTTCAAATCCCACCCCAAAATCTACGCTGACACTCCAGTGCAGTACTGAGGGATCGCTGCACTGTCGGAGGTGCCGTCTTTCGGATGAGAAGTTAAACCAAAGCCCAGTCCACCCTCTCAGGTGGACGTAAAAGATCCCATGACACCATTCGAAAAGCAGGGAAGTTCTCCCCAGTGTCCTGGCCAATATTTATCCCTCAACCAACATCACTAAAACAGATGATCTGGTCATTATCACATTGCTGTGCGCAAATTGGCTGCTGCGATTCCTACATTACATGAGTGACTACACTTCAAAAGTACTTCATTGGCTGCGAAGCACTTATACTGCCTTTCAGGATGTCTCTATAAATGAAAGTTCTTTTTTTTTGTTTCTCATAATGAACTATTCCAATACCTGGAAGTGTGCCCAAGTCAGAAAGTCAAACTCACAGGAATTTAGACAGGAAAGGAGAGGAGAGCAGTGAGCAAGAAAGCTAGAGAGAGAGGACTATAAGACAATCACATTTTTTTTCCCTTATGTATTCTAGATAAACAAAGGTGGAATATTAAACAACAAAATGAACACAGAAAATTCTGATCAGATGAATAACAGCTATGAATAACTAATTAAAATTTAATTTAATTTTTAATTTTAATTACAAATAATTAGTCTAATGAAAGGAAGGCTATCAACACTCGAGTTCAGTTTCAAAGAAAACCTGAGAGATTGTTAGCAGTCATTGTTAGACAGATTAGACATGCAATTTGGATATTCTGCCAGCCTGTCAGTACACACGATTCCCTCAAGAAGGTCCCAGTGGACTCAAGAGTGCTGTTGGAATGAATTTGAAAGCAGCTCCACATACTATCTGTAGTGGGTAAACTGAAAATTTGTAAAAGAGTAAAATAAAATCTCAGCCTGATTAAAGAAAATCAGCAGCTAAATGCATTAATTGGTTCATGTTTCCTATTTCTTATTTTAGCACAGAGCTTGATATAAGCCTCATCACAGCTGTATTGTTGCCAATCTAGAGGGCACAATGGCAGTCATCTTGTAACCGAGTGCAGCCAGTGGTGTTGAATGAGGAGATGGCAAAGTTAGTGGGCTCTTACAAGTCCAAAATGTGATGTACATGCACAGCCACACTCTGCACAATAGATTGAGAGGCTAGTCTCAGCAATTAATTTGTGCTATTCTTTGGCATCTTTTCTGCTAACTCATTCAGATGCTTGCCTAAAACACTTTTGGGCACGTTTTGCAGCTTATGTGTCAGTCGGTGAGCTTTTTAAGTGGGGTTCTGATGGAAATGCAGCAGCCCCTCAGGTTGCCTTTCCTTAGTCCACCCTCCAAGTGCTTGCATCCCATTAGTGGATGGCAAAGGCAACTGAGGCAGCTAGTCATTGGCCATTATTACATGACTACACCATCATAGCTGAGCATTCAGGATTATGGTTTCTACTCTGATGTGTTGGTCCCAAACAGGGCGTCACTACTGATTATCTCATCTTGCCAGGGGATTCACAGGATTGTGCGGAAGACTCACACGAGATCTGCTGAATCGTTTGAAATGCGTCCAGTAAATTATCCTGGTCTTGCATTCAGGACGTCATGGTAAACTTTGATCTTTATTTTCAGGTAGGTACCAATCTGATTGCACACACACAATTCCCCAGTCTGCTAAAAAGCAGAAATAGCCTTTTTGATATAAAGTGATAACTCTCGGTCAATTATTGTGTCAGTAGAAAGCAGGTCACCAAGGTATGCAAGTTGCTGCATTGGGTTCAGCTGCCTGCAGATTTTCATTGTTGGAACGTGATACGGATGGCGAGTTGCTGGCTGATGTGAGAATAACGTTGTATTATTTTTCTAAGGCTGCAAGGTGATCTACAATGGCCTGGATATCTTTTAAGTCTGGGCCAGAAAGATGCAATTGTCAGCAAGCAGGAGTTCATAACAGAAGTTCCTCTGTAGCTTCAACTTTACCTGGAATGTCCCAAGATATTCATCAGTTACGGTTACCTTCACTTAAGAGCAGGGATTGGCTGTCAACATACTTCAAGGACACTATGACCAAGCTGACATGACCAGCCAGGTGTTGTAAAAGTAGTCAGCAATAAAGCTCTTTGGCTTTCTTATCCCAGCAAGCATCTTACAATTGGCTTCTGAGTACGATTGGCCAACATAATCTGCAAAGTTTAGTCATTTTCACTTCCCAATCACCCCTTTCCTTTCTTTTTATTTGTTGTTTCTCTCCCCCCCAAAAAATTTGATAGGCTATTAGGCCACATTGAAATATGTCTTGTACTTTGAGTTTATTGTAAAAGTTATACAGAAGCAAAAGTAAATCAGATTAGATCATATATTTTTCCACATAGGTAACCAGTTTTCTGCATGCAAAACTGCTCACCAGGATTCTTAATTCTTGGCTAGAGCCCTTAAAAAGTTTTAGAACTATGTAAGTGAGCACTTCAGGCTTCATGGAGCAACTCTGGACTTGTGATACAAGCAAATGAACTGCATGAACCAAAATAAAGAACCAGCAATAGTTTGTCCTATTTATTCTCAAATTCAGGCAGTTTCTAACTACTAATCCAATTCAGAACAAACCGGCATAATTTTGGCATATCTCATTCAGCAGAACATGCTAATGGTGACACAATGTGCACATGCTCAGGCATACAAATATGGTACCTCCTGGTTTGATGTAATAGTTGATCAAATAAGCTGGCCTGCTTTCTCAGCTGGTGGGAGAGAAAAGACAGCTTTCATTTTAACACTAACGCTCAGAAAAATAATTCACTCATTCTCTCGAGATGTAATTAAAGAATAAAAAAAGGAATGTATAATACTGCAGTTTTGTGATTCAAAATAGAATGGACATCAGTCAGTTTCCAAAATGCTGAGCTATCTATTTTCTTGTCAGACCTGCTGTGCATTTCCACATTTATTTCAGATTTACAGTTTTTCTTTTTAATCTGTTGCTTTGATCTGATCAAAGGGGTCACATTGTAAGCAATTCATTGTTCCTTCAAGATACTTTACTCCCAGCCCAGTGACTTTGCATCCCCTTTCAGCCAGGGTTAACTGAGCTATAGGCTTCTCCAGGATCCCAGTGAATGCTGTTATGGAGCCTGATCCCGTATCCCAGTTACTGACTTGTGTTGCTTCCATTTCTTGCTGTCTCACCCTCTTTGCTCTTCTTCCTCACCTTCATCTTGCCTGACTGCAGTCTTGCATCTTGCAATTTTAAAATGGTCACAGATTCTTGGAGAATATGTACAATTATTTGATTACAGAATCACTTAATTATAGAAGCACATATTTTCTGTGAATCTGAATAGCCATTTCCTTTTTCTCTCCTGGAGGCAGTTACTCAAGCTGGATACAGTTCCAGAGATACTTGGAGCCTTCTAGCTCTTCATCTACATTGTCTAGGTTTGCACATGAAGGATGACTGAGTTGTTGCTCAATTATGCTATCTAATAACACGTGTTATATGGTTGAAATCAGGAATGGGGATCCTGGCTGCTTTTTTTTTGCTCTACCATCCTCGCCCAGGGCCATTAAGGCTGATGGTAGTTCAATACAGCTACCACCTCAGTACAAAACAGGACTAGAGATGGCAACCTAAATCAACATTTTCAAAAGAACTTGATAATTCAAGAACAGATTTGAGCCATGACATGTGAAAACAAGTAGTACACTGAAATTAGATTGGCAAATGCACTTGTAACATAAGCTGGAGGTCTGCTTAACAATTCATCATGGTATTACAGGGACAAAGTAGAATGTGCATGAAAGTGCAGGTTTTGCAGTGGCTTATTTAGAAGTTTCTGAATGTGGAGTGCAAGAATTGAAGGCTCAGGTTTATTTTCCAGGTGGCAAGCGGACATGTCACTCACATCCCTAAAATATTTTAATTTGACACTTGTTTCTGGTATTTTGGAGCTCATCACATTTTCAGCTAAAAATAAATTACTCTAAGTTAAAAATTAGGAAAATAAACTAGTTGTAGAGACTCCAATATAACTTTATGGGGTCCATTTCTTTTCATTGAGAATTTAACCCATACAAGGAACCATGCAGTTTTGTATGAACGTAGTGTCGATATTTTTCCAGTTAAAAAAAATGTAACTAGCGACAGTACGGAGGTCATTCCATGAGCTCGTTCTTCTGTGCATGTACTGATGGATTACACAGCTCCAATGCTTGGCAGTACTGATTACTTATTGTTATATGCTAACCATCTGTTTTTCACATAGACTGAGTATTCACATTTGCCATTAAAAATTAAACTCCTGCAGTCTTCCAAGGTTATTCAAGGGAGAACCGGGTGGGGACGTAGTCTGAGCACAGATGAATTCAGGAGTTTTTACCTGAATTACTTGCTTATTTTTAAAATTGCACGTATGAAAAGACAGATGACAGGAAAAGACCGGCTGTTCCATCAAGCCTGTCCCAAACAAACAGTCATGATGCAACTAAGCATCATGACTTCCAATGTGCCCTCCCACTTGTAGTCCTGAGAGGCAAAACAAAAACAGATGAAAAAATCCTAGGCCAGTTCAGGGAAAAAAAAAGTGGGAAATTCACCTCCAACCCCTGTACATGATCAATAAGTTCTAGGAAATCACAATGCCAACATCTGACCAAACCTTTTGTACGCAGTGATATTAAGTCACTGCTGTGAAATATTGAAGCATTAATTTTAGTCACGCCATAGTCAGAATTTTTATTCATTGCAATAACACCCAAGTGAATTATTGATTTTAATTGTACTGAGACTCTAGCTCGATTGCACTATAATGAATTCCTTTAACGAACAAAAGTTTCTGGCACAGAATCCAGCTAAATCTCCCACCCAGCTTGTCCCCTTTCTACAGATAAGTAGTACTCTACCCAAACAAGCACAGAAGCCATGTAGCCCAGTAGCTGCAGTGACTCATGGGGTGACCTTGGAGGAATGTGAGGAATTTTGTTTAAAAGAGTATGTACTAGGTACAAAACACTGACTCTGTGAAACATGGATGGTTGGCAGATATGTTAATAAAAGGAGCCAGCATTCTATCTCCTCCACAGGCTGACCCGAGTTGCATTTTAAGTAGTAAGGACAAGAGACCCATCAATCACAGAAACGCAGCCAACAGGCGTGTCACACACCAATTTAATCTTGTATCATTGAGCTGGAAAGAAAAGCAACTCAGCATCACAACAAAATAATAATCTTTTGCCGTGCAACCCACTCCCAAAATTGCAAATATAATTTTTAAAATTGTAAGTTTAATTTTTTATGGTGAGTTAAAAACAAAGTTGAATGTTGACAACAGCCTCCCTCCGGAGGATTTACACACACCTGATGTTGGAGTCTACTTGGGTTAAGCTTTTTTAAAAAAAAAATTCGTTCATGGAACATGGGCGTCGCTGGCGAGGCCAGCATTTATTGCCCATCCCTAATTGCCCTTGAGAAGGTGGTGGTGAGCCGCCTTCTTGAACCGCTGCAGTCTGTGTGGTGAAGGTTCTCCCACAGTGCTGTTAGGAAGGGAGTTCCAGGATTTTGACCCAGCGACGACGAAGGAATGGCGATATATTTCCAAGTCGGGATGGTGTGTGACTTGGAGGGGAACGTGCAGGTGGTGTTGTTCCCATGTGCCTGCTTCCCTTGTCCTCCTAGGTGGTAGAGGTCGCGGGTTTGGGAGGTGCTGTCGAAGAAGCCTTGGCGAGTTGCTGCAGTGCATCCTGTGGATAGTACACACTGCAGCCACGATGCGCCGGTGGTGAAGGGAGTGAATGTTTCGGGTGGTGGATGGGGTGCCAATCAAGCGGGCTGCTTTGTCCTGGATGGTGTCGAGCTTCTTGTGTGATATTGGAATATTGGAGCTGAACTCATCCAGGCAAGTGGAGAATATTCCATCACACTCCTGACATGTGCCTTGTAGACGGTGGAAAGTCTCTGGGGAGTCAGGAGGTGAGTCACTCGCCACAGAATACTCAGCCTCTGACCTGCTCTTGTAGCCACAGTTTTTATGTGGCTGGTCCAGTTAAGTTTCTGGTCAATGGTGACCCCCAGGATGTTGATGGTGGGGGATTCGGCGATGGTAATGCTGTTGAATCTCATGGAGAGGTGGTTAGACCTTCTTGTTGGAGATGGTCATTGCCTGGCGCGAATGTTACTTGCCACTTATCAGCCCAAGCCTGGATGCTGTCCAGATCTTGCTGCATGCGGGCATGGACTGCTTCATTATCTGAGGGGTTGCGAATGGAACTGAACACTGTGCAATCATCAGCAAACATCCCCATTTCTGACCTTATGATGGAGGGAAGGCCATTGATGAAGCAACTAAAGATGGTTGGGCCTAGGACACTGCCCTGGGGCTGAGATGATTGGCCTCCAACAACTACTACCATCTTCCTTTGTGCTAGGTATGACTCCAGCCACTGGAGAGATTGCCACCCGATTACCATTGACTTCAATTTTACTCGGGCTCCTTGGTGCCACACGGTGTCAAATGCTGCCTTGATGTCAAGGGCAGTCACTCTCACCTCACCTCTGGAATTCAGCTCTTTTGTCCATGTTTGGACCAAGGTTGTAATGAGGTCTGGAGCAGAGTGGTCCTGGCAGAACCAAAACTGAGCAATCAGCAGGTTATTGGTGAGTAAGTGCCGCTTGATAGCACTGTCGACGACACCTTCCATCACTTTGCTGATGATTGAGAGTAGATTGATGGGGCAGTAATTGGCCGGATTGGATTTGTCCTGCTTTTTGTGGACAGGACATACCTGGGCAATTTTCCACATTGTCGGGTAGATGCCAGTGTGGTAGCTGTACTGGAACAGTTTGGCGAGAGGTGCGGCTAGTTCTGGGGCACAAGTCTTCAGCACTACAGCCGGGATGTTGTCGGGGCCCATAGCCTTTGCTGTATCCAGTGCACTCAGCCGTTTCTTGATATCACGTGGAGTGAATCAAATTGGCTGAAGATTGGCTACTGTGATGGTGGGGATATCGGGAGGAGGCCGAGATGGATCATCCACTCGGCACTTCTGGCTGAAGATGGTTGCAAATGCTTCAGCCTTGTCTTTCACCTCTCAGGTGGACGTAAAAGATCCCATGGCATTATTCAAAGAAGAGCCGGGGAGTTCTCCCTGGAGTCCTGGCCAATATTTATCCCTCCATCCAACACCTAAAACAGATGATCTGGTCATTTATTTAATTGCTATTTGTGGGAGCTTGCTGTTCGCAAATTGGCTGCCACGTTTCCTACTTTACAAAAGTACTTCATAGGCTGTAAAGCACTTTAATACATCTTGAGGTAGTGAAAGACACTATAAATCCAAGTTCTTTTTTCTTTAGCCCCGTAAGACAGAGCTGCTCCTCTGCATAAGCAGACTTCAGAGGAATGTCAGCAATTTGAATCTGCACAGATTATTACTGATTAGCAGACATTGGGTAAGCTTGGACAGTTGGCATGCATCCAAGCTGGAACCTTTCTGGCCCACAAGACACCATAAACTATAAAAGCCCCACTGAGGCATCATGAATCATTGTATCGTAGGTAAGTCGCAAAGATTCCTGCCAATGGGACAGCTGATAAAGGGGGACATCCACCGACACTACAACATGGCATTGTGAACCAGGTACCTGATTTGGAATCTGCATGCAGCGATCGTTCCCATCTTGATTAATAATCTGTTGAACCATTCCTTTGCCATGCAAAATGGAATCATTTCATGTTGGGAAAACATTATTGCCAAAGCTCTACCCCTCGGAAATTCAGTTTTGTTGGGAAAATTACAAAATAAATCAATACGGAGAATAATTTAAAGAAAAAAAAAATCATCACAATGATTTCCTATTGATTCACAACAATGCAGAGGTTTCAAATTAGCCCCTGTCCTGTAAATTGTTCTCCATTACTAGGTCAAGCACCTAAAATAAATGAAAATAGAAATTTCTTTCTCTTTAAAATGTAGTGGGACATAAGGCAGTTGTAATATGCAGGTAGAGCTTTGGACGCATCGTAAATTCTGCACTTAATATTTGGCATAAGGAATTGCCAAAACATTGCACCTGAAATAGGGATAATTTTCCATTGTGCAGCAAAGTTAGAGTTTAAATACAAGTCAAGAACAAATTATTTATATCATACAGTTGATATTCTACTTCCAGAGCATGATCAAACTTCATACACGAGTGCAAACTCAACAAATATGGAAATGATAATAATGGAATCCTAAATTCTAACACTGAACTATTGATTTAGTTCTCTTCATAGTCTGATTCTACATCTACTTTTCTCCCCCTCTCTCTTCTCCTCAGTTAAGAGATAACCAGCAAGCAGAACAAAAAGCTACAAAAATGGCTGCTAAGCTTCACCAAGAAAGTATGCAATCCACTCTTGTATTTTTTCCAAGAATTGCAGAGTAGCTCGACGTCTATTTTAGACATTTGGCACTATAATCCCATAGGTGACTTGAATTTTTGGAACTCATTGCTGTGAACATATTTAGCATGAGATTCCCATAAACTGCATTTTTCAAATGTAGCTAATTTCAAAAATAAATGGCTTTGGACTTCTCCTCAAAGAGGTGGTGGTAATGAACAATAAATCTACCCATCTTCAGGAATGCATGGTGACTTTGTACCCACCATATCTTTTGATTCCTTTCTCAAAATATTTTATGGTTCAGTTTTATCCAAAGCTCTCAGCTATTTAATTTTTAAACTCACAAGAGATGTAATTCCACAAAAGCACCAACTTTGCCACAACTCCCTTGTGACAATTTGGATGATGTTGACCCTACAATCCAACAGCATTGTCAAAACCATCCAATTTCCAGCAGGGATACTGGGTTCGTGACTTTCCAGATTTAGCCACGAGAATCATGCAGTTATAGCCCTGCTGCCCCAAATCTTTTACCTGGACTAATGGAACTCAGGACTATACATTAATATTGCAGTCTATAGCTATTAAATGATCAGCTACTTTTTATCTGAACATCTATTATTATTCCCCCTTCCTTAAAGTAGGCAACATCCTCAAACACACAGTTCCAAGTGTTACCCAAAAATCATTGCTTAATTAGTAGAGAGAAAAGAAAATAGTACAATCCCAATTACCTGTTGTACAAGTCACCTCAAGTTGCAGTTTGTTCAGCAGAATCAGAGTTAGAATCACATCAAAACATTTCCATTTTAGTCAGCTAGTTACATCCACTGAGATTACACCCATCCACACAGCTCACAGCAACCTAGAACATGACCTCCGCTTGGATTTATTTTTTTTGTTTAATGTGAAAGTCAACTCTTGCATGAAGTGCAGTGTACGTGATTTGTAATCTACGCAATGATACCTATTAGGCTGTTTATATAGTCGGTATAAACTGATCCCTCATTAGATAATCAGTCACAGCTGCAATGTATAAAGAGATTACATCTTTTCATGGTTAATACTCTAACAGAGTCCTCCTGAATTGTGATGTTTTTATGTCCAAAATAGTCAAGCTGCCCCACAAGTTAAATTAGAACTGTAAATTTCAATTCTAACATCTCAAACACAAATTAGTTTTTCATGAAGTTTTTCTTTCCTCCAACACCACAGACATTGCAACTTGTTATGACAGATAAGGCTCTCCATTGGTTCCTTATTCAAATATGACTGCTTTTGCCAGCATCTTTTGACACTATCCAGAGGATTTAAATCCAATCTGACTGGATTCATGGTAGAGATGCAGTTTTATCTTACCCCAGTATCTGAAGCATGTTTCACTCCACCCAGTGACTCAACATTGATCTGGTTATATGACTTGCATGGAATCCTTTCCTAGTTTGAAAAAAATCATCTCCACTCTTACTTTTCATTGTTGCAAAGCAGATGGCCATCAGGTGTTGGAAAGCCATTCCCTTCCACTCCTGCCCTAATCAGGCATTGGTGACCGCCTCCTCAGATGCAGCAACATATAAAACTTGCGTAACTGAGCAGCCAAGGAAGCGTGGACCTTGTGAAAACCTCTTCAGAAATTTGGATAGGCCCTACGATGGATCATGTGGAGTTGGTACCGAATTTCAAACCATCAACATGCGAAAAGATATCCCATTAACCAAAAAGCCCTTTCCCCTTAAATTTTCCTCATTATTCTGAACTTTTGAGATGTTCATACTTACAACAATTTATACACTTATGATTGAAACATAGACACACCATAGTGGAAAGTTTACATTTTCCCTTTGACGAGAGGCAGACATTAAAATAAAGAGAAATAGTAAAAAAAAAATTGCACCTGTGGGTACTCCAATGGAGAATTCATAAATTTATAACATTATACATTTGATAATTAATAGAAAAACTGAGGATGTCTTTCCAACTTTCATCCATAACACATATTCATGTGATGCAGCCAGTTCCTTAAATGGACATTAAAATTCAATTTAATACCACTGATTTGCTGCATAAAGCCTAGATGAATCAATAGGATGAGGAGACTTGTGTTTAGAGACAGTATGTTCTCAATGATTTCATCACCCCTGACATGTTAAGAAGGCTCCTAACTTCAAATCACAATAATTAGTTTCTAGAGAGAGACTTTTTTTTTAAATGGTTGGAAAAAAATCAAAAACCAACAAAGGTAAATCATCAGCACTTTAAATTTTATTACAGGGCTGATCTGGGAACATAAAATTCCGCACATTAATGAAAGTTTCAATCAAAATAATTTCAAAGTTTTTGTTCATATGCATGCAGTGAATGGTGCTCTTGGGAGGCAAGTGATAGTAACAGAGGACTGCATCAAGCTTTCCTTGAAATTGCTTTATTTAAAACATCTGTAGGAACAGTGTCCCACAAATGGTGACACCAGAACTAAGAGGAGGGACTGAACAGGCTGAGGCTCTTTTCTCTAGAAAAAAGACTGAGGGATGACCTGATAGAGGTTTTCAAAATTATGAAGGGGTTCAATAGGGCAGACGTAGAGAAGATGTTTCCCCTTGTGTGGGGGAGTCGAAAACCAGGAGCCATAAGTATAAAGATAGTCACTAATAAATCCAATAAGGAATTCAGAAGAAACTACTTTACTCAGTTTTGAGAATGTGGAAATCTCTACCTTATGGAGTAGTTGAGGCAACTAGCATAGATGCATTTAAAGGGAAGCTAGATAAACATGTGAGGGAGAAAGGAATAGAAGGGTATGCTGATAGGCTGAGATGAAGTAAGGTGGGAGGAGGCTCATGTGGAGCATAAACACCAGCACAAACCAGTTGGACCAAATGGTCTGTTTTTGTGCTGTAAAATCTATGTAATTCTATGTAAAATTACCTTCAAGATTCGTAAGGGAAATACCCTGTAAACTGCCTGAGGAATGCCCATATAACATGGAGTTCGGCTGTTAAACTGAGTACTGGGAAAAGAATAGTTAATACAGCCTTCCAAACATTGAACACTGACATTTCAGAGATTAAGTCGTAAAATCATTATCCGTCACTCAGGTCACGACCCCTCATATTTGTGTGGGCCCCTTTGTTAACAGTAAGGTTGTAAGGTAAAACAGGGAGGGGGCAGTAAAAGTGGAGCTGACCAGTCTGGAGATCTATGCTGACTTATTGGGAATGATTGACACAAAAAGGGACGAGCCCTTCTGACACATGGGTCGTTCAGTAGCAGAGTTTTTCTTTGTCTTTGGTAGAAGTAGCAGTCTTTCTTAGTCTCTCTGTTAATCTGAAGATGACTTTTATTTCCTCCATTCTTCATCTACAAGAGCCTTTACCTGGCAAATCCCACCAGGATCTCTGTCCAATGAACTCTACATATGCGCTGATTGTTGTAAACTTCTATGATGTCAGGCAAGGACAGCAATCAGACTTAGTTGCAACACTCAAGTGGCCTGGCAACACTCATCGTCCAACCCACACATTAAATATAGCCACATAGCTGAGGTTTTTTTTTAAAAAATCATTTATGGGATGTGGTCATCACTGGCATTTACTGATCATCCCTAGTTGCCCTTGAGAAGGCGTTAGGCGGCCTTGTTGAACTGCTGTAGTCCGTGTGGTGAAGGTACACCCGCGATGCTGTTAGGTAGAGAATTCCAGCACTTTGACCCAGCGACAATGAAGGAATGGTGATCTACATTCAAATTGGGATGGCGTGTGACTTCGAAGTGGTGGTGTTTCCATGGACCTACTGCCTTTGTCCTTCTAGGTGAAGGTCATGGGTTTGGGAGGTGCTGCCAAGGAAGCCTTGGCGACTTGCTGCAGTGCATCCTGTGGGCAGTACACTGGCGGTGAAGAGTGTGGATGTTTAAGTTACTGGATGGAGTGCCGATAAAGCAGACTGATGTGTCCTGGATGGTGTCGAGCTTCAAGTGTTGATGCAGCTGCACCCAATCCAGGCAAGTGGAGAGTATTCCATCACATCCCTGATTTGTGCCTTGCAGGTAGTGGAGTCACTTCGGGAGTTAGGAGATGAGCCACCCGCCACAGACTACCGAACCTCTGGCCTACTGTTATAGCCATGGCATTTATGTGGCTGGTCCAGTTGAGTTTCTGGTCAATGGTGACTCCCAGGAAGTTGAATGTGTGAGACTTGGCAATGCCATTGATGGTCAAGGTGAGCTACCCAAGAGTTGTTTTTAAGTTATGCTCCCATAAAGAGTCAGTGCCTCAAGACAAGGAGAAATTTGACAAGAAAAATCCATTTCATCCAACTTGGTGGACAGTGATTGCTAAAGGGTTCTGTTATCCATTGATTAAACAGAAAATCTCCTTACACTTTAAGAATTATTCTCCTCAAATGAAATTATTGTGCCTGCTAGTTTGTACTGTGCTGCCAAACATGTGGGAAGCTAAGTCGGGGTAGTTGTGGCATTACTTGTCCCCTCAAAGCCAAATGTGTACCACAGCTGGAGAATCAACAACTATGGAAGTAGAAGAAACACATGGGAATGATATTTATTGTACCATAGCTGGCTGGCCTTGAAGTGACAGGGTCACTGACTCACTAATTGCTTCAGGCTGGAAGTGGCACTCTGTTCTTCCATTGTAGTTCAAATATCGCCCTCTTTCATCAGTTTCTGAACAGCTTTCTTTTATCTCACAATTTCCTTGATTTTTCCTGCCCACGTATGAATGTTATGTTTACTTTTTGGGGAAGGCTGGGGTGGGGAAAAACAACGGATAGGTTGTAGTGGCAGACATTCAATAAACTTTCCCATTTCTTCGGTGCTATTTGTGACTGACAGTAGATGCATGTTGGAAATGAACTGTACAGCTTTTGAGAAATATCTAGCCAAACTGTTACAAGAATCATAATTTTCCACGCCTGTGAGGAATGTGGAAAGAATTTTTAAATAGTCGCTCATGGAAAACCACAGTGAAAGTTAAACAATATTTGCAAGTTTACAGTGCAGATGTTTTTTTTTAAAAGGCTACATTGGATTCAATGGTTTCAAGTAAAGTGCCCAATTGTTGATCTTTGTGTCTGAACATTGCAGCATCAAGAGTTTCTTTACAATATTGCATGAAGGTTTGACATCCTGCCTTCAAAAAGGAAGTTAATAAATTGGAGAGAGTTCAGTGCACAGACGCAAGGATAATTACATAGCTGAACTTATTTTCATTAGTGCAAAGCAGGTTGAGGGGAGACATGTTTCAGGTTTTCAAAATACTAAGAGGAATGGATAAGCTGAATGCAAAGAGGTCATTTAACAAAGAGAAATGAGCACAACTCTGACTGCTGGGAAGAGAGAAATTTGTCTTCTTGAGCTGAACTGTTCTGCAAGGTCTCAACTCATGCAGAGTGATGCTTCAATAAATCCTAATATTGTTACTCAGGCATTGAGAATAGCTTTATTATTTGTAGCATCAGCACATGAGATGAAAAGTTTAAAAAAAACACTAAAACCAGAGGAACAAGAATTTTCCTAGACTTGGCAACAGGCTGATTAAATTTGGAGCGGGAGGTGGATATTTCTGAAGCTCTGCTTTTTTCAAGGTAAACAATGAAAGATTTCGAGACTATTCATGGGAATGAACAAGCAGACCAGTATTACCTATTTCTTTTAAAAAGGGCACCGTCTTACTGAGAAGGCAGTTTAGTCCAGGGAAGCTGAATTACTGAGTTATGATGATAGCATGAACAAGTGACTTCATTTTTGCACTATTGGGAAACAAGATAGGAAAGTTCACAGGAGCACTGACCATTGCAGCATCAACGAGATAGGAAAATTTGGAGCTTACAGGAGAGAAGGACCACTGATTGGGGGCGGGTGGGGGGGGGGGGGCACAAGAGAGGCATTAGAAGAACTTCCCCAGTTATAAGAACAGTATTCATGTCTTGGACAAACTTGGGCTCTAGATAGGGCCAAGAGGAAAAGTAGTATTGGATACAAAGCAAGAAACAAATTCTTGGAGGCAGCTTTAGCAAGAGAGGAGGTAAAGGAGTCCTGTTTGAGTTAATTAGGCCAAGAATGTCAATAGATAAATGAAGAGTAAGGGTGGAGTCAAGTGATGCTATTTGCTGGACTTGTGACAGCCATGAGAACTCGTATCTTTGAAGAACTTAAGAACAACATTTTTATTGCCTCATTGTAAGGCATAGGATATCAAGAAGTCATGATTCAATCATTGCACCACAAGCAAATGAAGATTATGTACGTTGTGTTCCTAGATAAATGAAGCAAGGCTAGTCAAACTTTTTTTTTTAAAGTTAATATTGTAATTAAAACTATGACTCATGTGTGCAATGTCTAGAAATTTAATATATTTATTGACCTTGAAATGTCAGCATTCTTGGAGTATAGGTTATTTTAACTTGAAACTCGATAGAGGATTATAAAACTAAGTGCACAAGAGAGCAATACTAAATTTTTGGTAGTTTTATACAAGTCAATTAAAGCACGGTGCAGCTGACTTTCCATCTTTAGTAGTTCACTTAAAAAGTTAATTAGTTACACAAGCTGGTCTAGCACCAAGAATAAGTTGAGGACTTAGCTAAAATTTGTTGAAATGTTTCCTCTCTGTAAAAGGATTGGACCAGTGATAACTGGAAGGATACTAGAGTAAATAATAAAATGATTTATAAAAAAATGATTGGATTGCACAGTAAACTTATCTGACCTGGTCCTTTATTTATGGGTCCTGCATTTGAATCCAGCCGAGACGAAGAGGATTAAAGTCTTTATCTATCAGCTGTAAGAAGTTCTATGTGAAGTGAGTCTCAGCAATCTCAAACTAGTTCCCAATCGGTTTCGGTCAACAGCATAAAAACAGCCTTAATTCAACACAGGTTGGCAGTTTCACAGAAACTAACGGGGATAGTTAGTTGTGGTAAAATGGAAACACGAGAATGGTGCAGCAGGGAGTTGCTTCCAGGAGATCAGTATTCACACACATAGTTGGGTCTGTGTACAGGGAGCTACACTCTGCTTCTAACCCATGCTGAACTTGACCGGAGAGTGCCTGATGTTGTCAAAAGATGGCCATTGTAGAAAAGTATTAAAATTCAGCAACGCTGTGAATGAATGAGAAAATTTACTAAAATAATTATAAACAAAAGAATGATCAAAACTCACTCAGCTGAGAGGTAGGTTTACGGTCAACTTGAGGACTTGAACTGATGACCTTCTGAGCTAATGTCAAACAACTGGACTATTAGATATTTTTGAAGTGTAGGTATTCATCACTAAATATCAAAAAACATAAGTATTCCATAGAAAGTTTCAGATAATGTTAAATGTTTTATATAAAACATAATCCTTTCTTACTCAGCCACCCTGATTTAAGTCAGTTATTAAGCACTTCACAGAGACAAAACATTTTGGGGTAGAAAGGGGTCAATGGCATTTTAAATTTTAAACATTTTAGTAAGTAGCATTCTTAAGGATTAAACATCGGATTTAGGGAGAAAGTAAAAAATATCTATTTAGAAACTATTTTGATCAAATCTATTTTCCCCTGACCTTTCATTTTCTTCTCTTTTGAAGTCAGCAGCATATTAGGCACCAGCTGCCCTCTTCAACCTCACCAAGTGACCATTCCCTATGTTTGAGCCTCATCAACATCTATCAGCAGGCTTTTTGACACTGGGGACATTACAATCCATTACATTTCACTCGGCATTGACACATGGGGCACGATTTTAAAATGCCAGAGTTCCCCACGCGATCGCGACTTAATTGATGGCCCTTGACGTCGTTTCCAGGTTTGCCATCCAAAAGCTGCGCAGCAGGCAGACTGTACATCTGCATGACCGGCGGTCAGCTGCAGCATCTGGATTTAAAGGGTCATTGCACCAATGGCTTTTGCTGGAGCAAAGAGGAAGCACGCAAAACGGAGCAGCAGAGGGACAAGGCAGCTCCAAGATTCAGTGACATCTCACTTGAGGTGCTGCTAGCTGGGGTGAGGAGGAAACTATTGTGACCGGCTGACAGGAGGAAGTGCCCTGCCTCTGCCACCAAGCCGGCCTGGCTCGAGGTGGCAGAGGAGGTCACAAGCAGGAGCAACATATCCCGCACTTGGGTCCAGTGCAGGAAGCGTTTCAATGATCTAACTGGGTCAACAAAGCGAGTACATTTACTGATTCTCCTGTATTCCGTGTTGCACACCACCCCCACCATCATTCTGCACTACCAAAACTACTCCATCACATCACTCCTCACACCCACTTAAGGCCCATCCTCAATTTACCGTCACTTCCTGACCTCCTCATTTGTGAGCCCACCATTACCACTCACCCCAATCCTGATTCAACATGATGTCTCTGTCTGATAGTCACCCTCTGATACATCTCTTTCATGGTCAGCCTCTCCCAAAGCAATGCATTCATCGGCTGATCACTTCACCATCACTCACACGTCTGTACTTTCTGCCCTTGTACGAGATGACAGCACAAAATGAATGGGAGAGGTGGAGGACTGAAGGGGTGGTGGGGGCACGACAAATAGTGGTCCTCACAGAGGCAGAGGCTCTGCAGATCAGCCGTACCCTCGAGTCCCTGTCCGCCGGGGACGCCAAGACTGGCACCCCACAAACGTCTGGTGACAAATTTAACATTCAGCACACACATGAATTGATGTGAACAACGATTGCCATGTTGAAAACCTCAGTATGCTCATCGCAACGACACATCTGTGATGATGCTTAATATTGCCTTCTGTTCTCTTATAGGCCATTCAACGACCGCAGTGATGGGAGAGGGCGATTCCTCAGAGGAGCTCCAAGCCTCTGAGGGCACACAGTCACATCTTAGCGAGTCATCCACCAGCGCAGATACTCAGACATTGGCACGTCCGAGTAGTCAGTTAGTTGGGTTGGCACCTGGTGACTCACCACACACACACACGAGTACGAGCAGACACTGGTGGCAGGGGCAACGGTGGGCGCACTCCTCTCCAGGCTCTGCTCAGCTGCTGAACCCCGGGTGCCATCCTTTAAAAACAGAACGATCGAGGGACAGCAGCACATTTGTGAGGTACTGGAACAGGTGCCACGCACACCCTCCACAATAGCGGAGAGGATGGAGGAGTCCACCTTCCGCGTGAGTGGAATGGTGGCACAGGTACGGGAGGGAATGTCTGCGATGGAGAGAAGGCTAGCCTCCATTGAGCTTCAACCATGCCTCACAAATGAGTCCATTCAGGCCCTGACGACAGCCGTTCGGATTCAGGGTGAGCAACGTTCTGCCGCCTTAGACAGGCAGACAGAAACTTTACAAGTGGACTTCCAAAGCTTCACATATGTCCTCCAAAACTGTTGTCCAGCAGGATGGTAGAAGTGATGTGGGCCTGGTCTAGGAGAGGAATGATAGCGAAAGGGGACATGGAAGTGTGGGCACCACTCAAAGCGCTCCAATGTCTCACCTGTTGCCCCACCTCTCAACCAGTACCCGCAATGCTGCCTCCTCTCCAGGTGGCCGAGTCTGCCCCTGCACAGGTGCAGGTGGAGCAGTCTTTGGAGGGGCCCTCACAGGCTCCAAAACCCAGAGGGCAGAGGCTGAAAGCATCCAAGCAATCAGGGCACGAACAAGAGCAGCCTGCCACTACCTCTGCTGCAGCCACAGGGGATGCAGCACATAGAAGTAGTAGGGAGAGAAAGGCTAAGGTTTTGTGATCACAAAGGGCATGCACAAGGGTCTCTGACAGAATGTCATGCTTTTCATTTATATTTGGCTTTTGTTAAATTCACATTCAATGTTATCATCCTCACCACCACTGCCACGTCTTGCCCATTCTTGACTGCCTTTTGTGATAGCGTCCTTTCATGTGCTTCATCACATACAATGAGGCTTGATGCCACCCAGTGGGTATATGTGTAGTTGTAGGACTGGGGTGGGGAAGGGGAAGGGGGAAGGGCAGAGGAGCCACTGGTGTTAGCTCTGGTCTTTCCAGGTGGTCTGAGGACTGGACTATGCTCATTTTGCAGATGTCCTTATGAGAATCGTACAAATATTAGTGACTCCCTGACCTCACGAGCAGCCTGGTGAGCCGCTGCTCTGCTGATGGGTTCCTCCTCCTCCATGTTGATGCTAGATGAGGGCATTGGGGCCTCAACCATCCCTGTTGCACCATGTTGTGCAGAACACAACAGATGACTATAATTTGACCCATTCTCGCTGGTGCGCTCACCCAGACCGATCTAAATACCGAAATCGCATCTTCAGCAGTCCTATCGCATGCTCAGTGACAGACCTGGTGGTGATGTGACTGTCGTTGAATCAACACTGTGCCTCGCTGATGGGGTTTCTCACAGGTGTCATGAGTCACATGTGCAGGAGGATCCAGTCCTTAAGAGTGTTTGGTGCGTGGAAGAGGGCCGGGATGTTGGATTCCCTCAGCATGAATAAATCACGGCAGCTGCCAGGGAATCTGGTGCAGATGTGAAGAAATCTTTTCCTGTGGTCACAAGCGAGCTGAGTTTTGATGGAGTAATAACCCTTTCTGTTGATGAACAGTCCTGGCTCGTGTGGAGGTGCTTGGATTGCTACATGCGTGCAATCAATTGCACCCTGTACCCGTGGGAAGCCAGTCACAGAGTGGAAACCCACCGCCCCCTCCTTCTGGCTGAGGTCGTCCATGGGGAAGTTGATGTAGTGGGACTGCAGAACAAACCATCAGTGACCTGTCTTATGCACTTGTGGGCAGACGACAGAGACCCCGGTGATGTCACCGGTGGCACCCTGGAATGATCTGGTGGCAAAGAATTTGAGGGCAGCGGTCACTTTAACTGCCAAGGGCAATGCGATGCCGCCAGGCCCAGCCGGGAGCAGCTGGGCATGAAGAAGCTGCAGATGTCTGCGACCACCTGGCGACTCACATTGAGCCTTTGTAGGCATTGCTCCTCAGAGGTCCAGGATGCTCAGCCTCGGTCTGTAGGCCCTCAGACGAGGGTAGTGCCTCCTGCAACGTCGATCTCTCTGTTGTTCTCCTTTCTGCTCTTGTGCAGTTCCCTGTGGCGCACCTCTGTGTTGTGGAGCTGCAAGTGGTGGAAATGCATGCCGTGCCTGGCAAGGATGGTGATGTTCCTCCTCCTCGGATGTAGTGGTGAATGCAGCCATTGCACCCCCCACCATCCTGATGTCAGTTTGAGGGGGTCCAAAAAAGTAGGTAAATATGTGTAAACATATAATCGGACGCAAAACCCGGAAGTAAAGTTAACGAGTCGCTGGCTGTCGGCTGGGAAATCGGAGAAGTGGGAGGGAGGGAGGGATCGTGGGCAGTGGAGGACTTGGGGAGGGTTGAGAGAGGGTGGGGGGGTCAGATGCCAGAGGTGGGGATCAGTGGTGGTGGTTGGGAGGTGGGCTGATGCTGGGAGGAAATTGGAGGTAGATAAAGATGAAGAGCAACAACCATAAGCCCTCCTGACAGTTGATGAAGATAATTGCCAGCTTTCTCCAGAGCCACTACAAAAATGACAGAATTCCTCCCTCCACCTACCGAATAGTTCCATCCCATAATCATTACAAATCCTCAGTCAAACCTGTTGCTAATTCTTCAGGAAAAGCTTCTGAACACAAAAAAACACAAAAAGAATGGGCTTCCAAATCTTTTTTCTAAGCATTTTTACAAAATATATATTTTAAGCATTGATTCAATACACAGACAAGAAACAGAGAGGGCAATCTCTGAAAAAGACATCAAATGAAAATGACATGAACGGTCACTGAAAGTGGGATCGGGTGAGGGTATGACAACTAATGCTACACAGGCTGCAATAGTACTAAATAAGTTTTTTTACCTCAGTCTTTACCAAGGAGGAGACAGGCAACTTATTTTATCTGCAATGGGAACGAGAGTTTTGCAGAGGTAAGTTGTAACACTGGTCTCAAACAGAGCTGACCAGACCTTGCTTTGGCAGCCAATTAGTGCAGGCAGAGGCTCCAACTGTTAGAACAGGTTGTGGAAGCAGGCTTCACGACACAAATGTGTGAAGCCACGGCTACTCTTCATGTGGGGTGGTACTTCAGAACAGCCCACTGTCATGTCATGTGTTCTGTGGAATAGTGGCTATGGCAGGGTCTCACATATGGTCTGGGCAGAGTAGCAAGGAGGCCAACAACTGGGTAGGTGTTCGAGCATGATCAAGCAATATCAAACCCAGGCCGGTATAGCAGGCAGAGGCAACGTTGGGTGTTCAACCAGGCAAAATAAAAGTGAAACAGCGAGCTCCATGGCACCATTACAAAGGGAACTGGAGCTAGGGGGAAGAGAAATAAGAGATAAAGACAACCTACAGGGCTATCTGCTCCACAGCAGGCAGGAAACATTTATTTCAAAACAGACAAAATAAAGAATTTTAAACAAGAGGAGTGCACATTTTATTTAAAACAAGCAGGTTTTATTTTGGTGGGCCCTCATGGCACTATTAGTCAGGGAGCTACAGCTGGAAAAGTGTCCAACATAGGAATAAAAATAAATTATTTTTTGGAAGATAAATTAAAATATAATGTGTGCAACTGCACCCAAAAAAAATTTTAAAAGCCCAAACAGGAAGTTTTAAAAACTTACAGGAAATTTTAAGAAAAAGGCAGATAATGTAGAAGAGAAGGTGCAGAATTTGAATAGCAGCAGAGGTTTGGAGATGAAGCTTCTGTTTGGGTGATGGGAGCGAGAGGTGATACAATGCCATTTAACGACAGAACGGTTGTAATGGCAGCACTACAGCAACTGTTCATATAGGGAAATCATATCATAATATTTACTTGGCAATGCCAATGTTACACGATGTAAAAGTTTGACAGAAAATCACGCCAACAGGAAGTGAAATTTGCGGACAGGCACATGCATGCACACACACACACACACACACACACACACGAAGATTTTTAATATATTATGGTCAATGTCCACTGACGTTGCACATTGGGAGTCAAGGCCAAGTGTAGGGGAGTGGAGTTAGAAGGCAGGAGATAATCAGCCCAGGGTGCACCAATGTTAGTCAATCCCTATTTTAAAGTCATACGTTCTATTATTTTAATAGAATACTTTGATGTAACGTTATTTGTAATTAAATAGCAAAACTGATGGGAAGCAGAATTGTTCATAGCATAGAAGTTTTGCTTCAATAAAATGGAGGAACTGGAAATACAAAACCGGTGCTGCCTCTGGCAGGAGACAAGGTTACATGAGCAGTTTGTGTTATAAATGTGGACATAGGGATTTAGAACAAAAAAATTACACAAAAGTGAGACAAAAACATAACAGGAAGGAGGGCTCTGTAGACAGGAAATATGCACAGACATAATATTTTTAATGACATATAGATGTTCATTTTATAGGATGTATGATGGAAGGCAGAATTACTTCTGTTATAATGATATAGCTGCCCATTGTTTTGTTCATGGGATAGACATTCTAACAGTGTTGTGTCTGTCAGGTCATTAAAATTACTGGTTCACACAGTACAGGATTGAAGGGGTACCATAAGAGATAGGAGCAGGAGTAGGCCATTCGGCCCCTCAAGCCTGCTCCGCCATTTAATGAGATCATGGCTGATCTGATTTTTACCTCAACTACACTTTCCCACCTTTTCCCCATATCCTTTGACTCCCTTGCTGATCAAAAATGTGTCTAACTCAGCCTTGAATGTATTCAATGACTCAGCGTCCACAGCTTTTTGGGGTAAAGAATTCCAAATATTCACGACCCTCTGGGAGAAGAAATTCCTCCTCATTTCCATCTTAAACGGGTGACCCCTTATTCTGAAACTATGCCCCCTAGTTTTAGATTCCCCCATGAGGGGTAACATCCTCCCAGCATCTACCCTATCGAGTCCCCTCAGAATCTTGTATGTTTCAATAAGATCTCCTCTCATTCTTCTAAACTCCAATGAGTATAGACCCAACCTGTTCAATCTTTCCTCACAAGACAACCCTTCCATACCCGGAATCAACCGAGTGAACCTTCTCTGAACTGCCTCCAATGCAAGTATGTCCTTCCTTAAATAAGGGCAGCAGAACTGTACGCAGTACTCCAGGTGTGGTCTCACCAGCACCCTGTACAGTTGTAGCATGATTTCCCTGCTTTTATACTCCATGCTCCTAGAAATAAAGGCCAATATTCCGTTTACCTTCTGGATTACCTGCTGCACCTGTATGTTGACTTTTTGTGTTTCATGTACGAGGACACCCAGATCCCTCTGTACCGCAGCATTTTGTAGTATTTCTCCATTCAAATAATATTTTGCTTTTTTATTTTTCCTCCCAAAGTGGATGACTTCACATTTTCTCACATTATATTCCATTTGCCAAATATTTGCCCGTTCACTTAACCTGTCAATATTCCTTTAAAGACAATTTGTGTCCCCATCGCAACTTGCTTTTCCACCTATCTTTATATCATCAGCAAACTTGGCCACAAGACACTCTGTTCCTTCATCCAAGTCATTGATATATATTGTAAATAGTTGAGGCGCCAGCACGGAGCCCTGTGGCACCCCACTAGTTACAGATTGCCATTTTGAAAATAACCCTTTTATCCCGGCTCTTTGTTTTCTGTTAATTAGCCAATCGTCTATCCATGCCACTATATTACCAACACCATGAGCTCTTATCTTGTGCAGCAATCTTTTATGTGGCACCTTATCAAATGCCTTTTGGAAATCCAAATATACTGCATCCATTGGTTCCCCTTTATCCACCCTGCCCGTTACTTCCTCAAAGAACTCTAATAAATTTGTCAGACACGAATTCCCCTTCGTAAAACCATGTTGACCCGCCTTGATTGTATTATGAGTCTCCAAATGTCCTGATACTACTTCCTTAATAATGGATTCTAGCATTTTCCCCCAATAACAGATGTTAGGCTAATTGGTCTATATTTACCTGCTTTCTGTCTCACTCCCTTCTTGAATAGGGGTGTTACGTTTGTAGTTTTCCAATCCGCTGGGACCTTTCCAGAATCTAGTGAATTCTGGAAAATTACAACGAATGCATCCACTATCTCTGTAGCCACTTCCTTTAAGATCCTCAGATTAAAGCCATCAGGTCCAGGGGACTTGTCAGCCTTTAGACCCATTAATTTAACTAGTACTCTTTCTCTAGTGATAGTTTTTAGTTCCTCCCTCCCCTTTGCCCCTTGATTATCTACTGTTATTAGTGTTTTCTACTGTGAAGACAGATACAAAATATCTGTTCAATTCCTCTGCCATTTCCTTGTTTTCCATTATTATTTCCCCAGTCGCATCCTCTAAGGTACCAATGTTTACTTGAGCTACCCTCTTCCTTTTTAATATACTTGTAGAAGCTTTTACTGTCAGTTTTTATATTTTTTGATAGTTTACTCTCATAATTTATTTTCTCCCTCTTTATTATTCTTTTAGTCATCCTTTGCTTGGTTTTTAAAGTTTTCCCAATCTTCAGGCTTACCAGTAATCTTTTCCATGTTATATGCTTTTTCTTTTAACCTGATACAATCCTTTACTTCCTTAGTTAGCCATGGTTGGTTCACTCTTTTTGTGGAGTCTTTCCTCCTCACCGGGATATATTTTTGTTGGTATATTTTGTACCAGTGATCCAAACTATGGTATATTTCAATCTTTCAAGTATTTCAGACCTTTTCAAGATTGCATACATTTTCTGTAATATAACTTTAAATCTCTGATGAACAGCATACTGCTTTTCATGTTTCTGGAAGGATAGATGGGTCTTACACTAACAAGTTTGAAATAAACACCGGTGATTCTTCATGCTAGTTTCCTTATAATTCTTCATTTCCAGATTACATCTTGGAAACCTGGATACTTACAGTATAAATATCACTCAATAGCGAGCAAAACATATCTCATAACTCAATCACAGAGCAGGTTATTACTTAAAAGGCCAACAAGTCATCTCAAAAGGTCAATTGCACTTACTTTATTAAAAGCCACTTGTAGGATTCTTGTATCCATTCCAGAATAAAGCCATTGAGCTTATAAATGGTTCTATTTCTTACTACATGATGTGAAATCACTTCAATAGAGAAGGAATTTCTAGACTATATTCATATAGTCACAAATAACAAACTTGTATCACCAGATGTTCCCATAATGCTCTGACTCATTAGGCTTCCAATCCAATCAGTAATCAATCCTTCTCATTAGTGAATCCAGTTAAAAAAAATTTCCCAGTCCAAACCCACAACCTGTCACAGGAGAAATCCTAATTAGAATATGCTTCAGCTGTGGTTAATAAGCATCTTCAAATCAGAGTTAAATGTCACCCAGCAATTAACACAATCAATTTGTAATTTTAACCCTTGATCCACCAAAACAATGCAACTTTTTAACTGTCCTTTTTAACTTATTGTATTATTCTTTCTTTCCAGGTTTCTAAACCCTTGCTAGGATGAAATAGCCTGCTTACTTTTTATGCTGTTATACTAGGACTTTTACATTGAAATTATGTCATGAAAATCTAAGTGTCGAACAGCCAAATTGCCCTATCCACTTCCTGAACTAGTAAGGCAGCAGACTCATGCCTGTAGATTTAAGCTTGGTAAAATGGACAACATACACTGGGCATACCACTTTCCTCCCAAACTTGGTGCTTCATTGTGCATTCATAGGTAATGGGTGTGAGGCCAGTTCCCATTTGTACGTGGCCACGAAGCACAACAGCACTTAAAATTTGAGAGGAAACCAGGGTGTCAATGTTTACAGGTAGTGTAACCTTGTTGGGGTAACTGGCTTCATAGTCCTGAATATAACAAGAGCATCAGTCACCTTTTTTCTCTCCTTCCCTTCTCCTAAAGGTGTTGACCTCTTGCTGGGATATGGCTCCATGGACACCAGTAATCCTCTGGTATCTCGACCGAGTTGGCATTCTTCATGTGTATGCCTAGAGATTGAGCTTCAGTAGGCTATTTGACTATGGCAAACATAACATTCAACTCAATTCTGTCCTGATGCTCACACACATATGTACTTTCATGTGTCAGCCTTGGCCCAGTGATAGCACTTTTGCCTCTGAGTCAGAAGGTTGTGGGTTCAAGCCCCTCTTCAGAGACTTGAGCAAACTATCTAGGCTAGCACTTCTGTACAGTTCTGAAGGAGTGCTGCATTGTCGGAGGTGTCGTCTTTCAGATGAGATGTTAAACCAAGGCCCTGAGTTCCCACTCAGGTGGACATTATAGAACCCATGGCACTATTCAAAGAAGAGCAGGGGAGTTATCCCCCAGTGTCCTGGCCAATATTTATCCCTTAACCAACACCTGAAACAGATTATCATTTTTTTCAGTGCTGTTTGTGGGAGCTTGCTCTGCACAAATTGGCTGCTGCGTTTTCTACAGTTCAACAGTGACTACACTTCAAAAGTACTTCATTGGCTGAAAAGCACTTTGGGACATCCTGAGATTGTGAAAGGCGCATAATAAATACAAATGTTTTTTTATTTCTTACTTTAGCGGGGGTCACTGAATTGTAATGCAGGGCAGGAACCCTGCCAATTTTGCCCTCCCAAGTCCACGGGCATCAAAACCAATTAAAATCCCCCTGACATTGCCTTGTTTGAGATGAACTAAATCAGCACAGAACAGCAATTGAACTTGGGATATTCCTGGTCTGTGTGGCTCAGCCATCAGGAAGACCATGTGGTATTCTAAAAAATAGAGTAGCCTGAGTGGTGCAGTGTATTCGTGCCTTGTCTTTCAACTGTGGTTTCTGAGTATAATCCAACCCGTGCTGATGGGCTGAAAGCCTTCTTTCCTTGTAGGTGTCCTACATGAGATAAGTTTTGGTAATCTCAGCCCAGTTCCAAAAGTGACACAAATTGGCAACCTCACTCAGAAAGGCCATAGGGGTGACTGAGGCATTATAAGGTGCTCTTGGGGTTGGATCTAAACCACATTGCTTGAGTAGAGAGAGCATTACTCCACATTTAACCCGTGCTATACCCGACCTATGAGTTATTGATGCTGATATCAAATGCTCAAAAGATCCCACATTCTATTTGCCAGTACTAATATGCCACATTTTAACAAGAATACATAATAAATGAAGAATGAGAAAGAGACACTCTTTGTGCAGGCCATGTATTATCTGCCATCTCACAGATTGTACCCAAGGGAAAGTTTTGCAAAATTTCCGTCTTACCCCCAGAGATCGTCAAGCAATGCTCCACAATATCCATATGCAGTACTCCATTATTCAAATCTGGTCACTTGCTTTTTACAGATGTTATTTCCATGGTTCCAGCAGTTTGACACATTACTTTGAAATTTCCAATAGTTGCAGGATTAGAAACCACAAGAACAAAATGAATAAGCTTCAAGTGAGACTAGAGCTGAAAGAGGATTTTTTTCTTTCAAGGAGTACTAGATCTGTGGGACAGGTTCCCAGCAAGAGCAGTTAACTTTGGTGTGGATAAACTTCATTTTTTAAAAAAAAGGTTGGATAAAGATCTTTTTAGGCAAGAGCTGTCAAAGCTTAGAGTAACATTTATAATCATCAAAACTGACACGGATTGCAAACCCATTTAAACAAAATGAGCTTTTTTTTTGAAGAATGATATGCATCAAAACAGACATATTTTAAATTGAAATCAGTTACTGTCACTTTTAATGAGAACATTGTGTTAAGAATGGCATTGAAGGGTACAAGAGTAAGCACAGGTGGAGATGATTAAATGCTGCATGGATTGTAATGATGTCTGAATCATTGGCACCATGGAAATGTAATGGTGCAAAAACCAGCAATCTGAATTGCTTAGTCCATTTAAATTCCAAAATAACTCCATTTAACATAAAGTCAGAATTATGTACCAAGAAATTTGTATCTTGCAAGCCAAAAATTCCAGCTAAAAATGCCTTTTCAAATTGCCTGAGGTACTGAGATTGTAAACCAGTGTTTTTATGTTCTGTTAATGGAGGTTCTGATCCTAGCAAAGAACTACTCAACAGTGCAGCAGGTTATACACTTACTCCATTCAACTCAACCAATTTATGTGAGAAAAAATATACCTTCTATCTTCCTTCACAGTCATTTATTTTGTTGATCTGACTGAACATCCTTTCCATTTCTAGAAGTATTGTTGGTCACAATTGTTGATGCATCCCTGATCGTTAGGCCTAGGAGTGTTTTGTAAAGAGACCACAACTTGTTCAGTGCATTAGCCACTGGATTCAGGTAAAAGCTGATGGAGCAAAATGGATGAGGGAGGGAGAGAGGGATGAGGGAGAGAGGGAGGGATGAGGGAGAGAGGGAGGGATGAGGGAGAGAGGGAGGGATGAGGGAGGAGGGATGAGGGAGGAGTGAGGGAGGAGGGAGGGAGGAGTGAGGGAGGAGGGAGGGAGGAGTGAGGGAGGAGGGAGGAGGGAGGGAGGAGGGAGGGAGGAGTGAGGGAGGAGGGAGGAGTGAGGGAGGAGGGAGGGAGGGAGTGAGTGAGGGAGGGATGAGGGAGGGAGGGAGAGAGGGATGAGGGAGGGAGGGAGAGAGGGATGAGGGAGGGAGGGATGAGGGAGGGAGGGAGGGAGGGATGAGGGAGGGAGGGAGGGAGGGAGGGATGAGGGAGGGAGGGAGGGAGGGAGGGATGAGGGAGGGAGGGAGGGAGGGAGGGAGGGATGAGGGAGGGAGGGAGGGAGGGATGAGGGAGGGAGGGAGAGAGGGATGAGGGAGGGAGGGAGAGAGGGATGAGGGAGGGAGGGAGAGAGGGATGAGGGAGGGAGGGAGAGAGGGATGAGGGAGGGAGGGAGAGAGGGATGAGGGAGGGAGGGAGAGAAGGATGAGAGAGGGAGGGATGAGGGAGGGAGAGAGGGATGAGAGAGGGAGGGATGAGGGAGGGAGAGAGGAATGAGGGAGGGAGGGATGAGGGGGAGGGATGAGGGGGAGGGGGAGGGATGAGGGAGGGAGAGAGGGATGAGGGAGGGGGAGGGGAAAGGGATGATGGGAGGGGGGGAGAGAGTGGGAGGGGGGAGAGAGTGGGAGGGGGGAGAGAGTGGGAGGGGGGGGAGAGAGTGGGAGGGGGGGGAGAGAGTGGGAGGGGGGGGAGAGAGGGAGGGAGGATGAGAGAGGGGGGAGGGAGGATGAGAGAGGGGGGAGGGAGGGATGAGGGAGGGAGGGAGGGAGGGATGAGGAGGGAGGGAGAGAGAGGGAGAGGGGGGAGGGGGAGGGAGAGGGAGGGGGAGGGAGAGGGGGAGGGAGAGGGGGAGGGAGAGGGGGATGAGGGAGGGAGAGAGGGGAGGGGAAGGGGAGGGAGGGAGAGAGGGATGAGGGAGGGAGAGAGGGGAGGGGAAGGGGAGGGGGGGAGGGGAAGGGGAGGGGGGAAGGGGAGGGGGGGAGGGGGAGGGGGGGAGGGGAAGGGGAGGGAGGGAGGGGAAGGGGATGATGGGAGGGGGGAGAGAGTGGGAGGGGGGGGAGAGAGTGGGAGGGGGGGGAGAGAGTGGGAGGGGGGGGAGAGAGTGGGAGGGGGGGGAGAGAGTGGGAGGGAGGATGAGAGAGGAGAGAGGGAGGAGAGAGGGATGAGGGAGGGATGATGAGGGAGGGAGGGAGGGATGATGAGGGAGGGAGGGAGGGATGATGAGGGAGGGAGGGAGGGATGATGAGGGAGGGAGGGAGAGGGGGGAGGGAGAGGGAGAGGGAGGGAGGGAGAGGGGGCAGGGAGGGGGGGAGGGAGAGGGGGGAGGGAGGGGGAGAGGGGGAGGGAGGGAGAGAGAGAGGGGGGAGGGTGGAGGGGAGAGGGGAGGGGAGGGTGGAGGGGAGAGGGGAGAGGAGAGGGGAGGAGGGGAAGGGAGAGGGGAGGAGGGGAAGGGAGAGGGGAGTCGATGGCAAAGTAAGGCAAGTGGAGGCAGCAGGGTGAATGGATGGTGGTGAAAGAAGAAGGTAATTGGATGACAATAGAGGGAAGAGGGAAATGGATGGTAGAGGGAAGGGGAGGGAAGCTGGGAGGGGAAAAGCAAAAAGCTGAGAGCAGTGCTTTGTGGTGGAGAGGAGGAAGGAGAGTGCTAACTTGAATTGAGAGGGAGTAGGGAAGCAGAGTGTCAGCAATGAACTGGTGGGTGCAAAGAGTGCTAGCATGACTGCTGGAATGGAAGGATAAAGAGGGAAGAGTGCTAACTTAATCAGGAGTGGAGTACTTTATTGGTTGGGTGGGGAGAAGAGTGCTAGGTTGAACTGAAGAGGGAGAGAGCCAGTATAAACTAGGAAGGTTGGAGGCGGAAAATGGATCTGTGAAAGGGTGGGGAGTTGGTTAAGATGCGGTGAGGCAGAAATTTGTCTTCGACATTAGCTTGAAAGAGGCAAAAGTGAATCGGCAGTTTGCTTCGCTCTACTGCCCAAAATTAATTTCTACTCCAGTGTCCCTTTGAACTGGAATAGCGGGGCATTGGATGTGTGAGAATGATTGTTAAAATGACTTTTGGGTGAGGGTCTGGATGGTCTGTTGAAATCCAAATGCCTTTTTTAAAAATGTAAAATCTACCAATTGTGAAAAATAAGTGTTTAAAATGAATCAGGATGCATCATTTTTAATGCAAAATTTCTAAATGTTTCCAGGGAAGTACGTGCTCAGCCCGTCACAGAAATGCACCACAAGTTTTGTTCCTTTAGCATTTGGATTTCCACTTTAGGCTTCCATGTACATATTTATTTTTCTTCCAATAGAATTGAAGGAATGTTTTGTGTACATACCAGTCAAGTTACAAAACCTCTGTAATTACTTGTTTGCAAGTCAGGCCCATTCTTGAGACATCAATTTTTTGGGGATCTTTCAGTTTTTTTGAAACTGTAGGTCAGCTTTTGTTAGTTTTCTAGGTTGTAATGTAAAACTTCCTTAAAAATAACAGCCAGATATGCAGGAAGCGATAATGTAACTGGTACAGATTAGTGTTCAGGTGAAATTGGACTTTGCCTTTGGGAGGGCTGAAATGCAGAATCTAAGAGGATGATGCCTGAGTTTTGAAGGCGACAATACACAAGTCAAAATAGCTCTAAATCTTAATCATGTCCGCTTTGGAAAGTATAGATTTACCTTTTTTAAGGGACAAGAATAGAAACCAATGCCACTTTGACTTGTGTACTTTGGATTTAGTACCTGCATGAGGCTGCAACAGATCGCACCCTCTCCCCAAAATTGTCAGTGGTCAAATAGATGCATCACCAACACTTGGATAATCAGGGAGTTGAAAAAAAATGCCAATTATACCAGTGCTAGTGCAGCCCAGGAGCCATAATCCAGACAGCTTGAGACCTGCAGGAATCAGATCATATCCATCAAATATAGAGGAATGATAACTACCCCGCCAGTCTTCCAGACAACCAAGAATCAGAACCCCTACCCCCATACAAACAGGAATCAGCATCTGGCAATCAAACCCTACTCTCCTTTAGATTTCATTGCTCCAGTAAATAACTAACTGATGCACAATGGGCCAAAAGGCCTCCAATTTCAGTGTAAAGTTCTATATACAGACTAGAATCAGAATCCCTTTGATCCTTAGATAAAGAAGACTCAGGACTCCCATTAGACTGGAAAACATTAGAACGTCTCTATTCAACTGATGAAATTCAGGCCTCTCCCCCATTACACTGACAGGACTCAAACCTCTTACCAACTTGATTGCAATTTTTAAAAAATGTAAATAGATATATAGCTACCAGATCAGCTAAGAAATAGACCTCTCAAACACAGCTACCAAATTAACAGATTTGTTAGGACAAAACAAGCAAGAAACTAGAAACAACATACCATGTCAATCATTCAGATTGAGACAAAATCCAGGCTATTTTTTTCCCCTCTAATAAATCCAAATCAGTCTAATTCAGAATTTACCCCTAACCACAAGGATTGAACATATTGTTACCTCTCCCATGTGAATTAGTAATTTCTCTGTCTAACAAATACTGCCACACAGAACTCACTAAAACTTGTTTGCTGTTTAACATGGATGGAAACAAAGGACAAATTATATTCCTATGAAATGAAAATAAAATGTACAAATGCTTTCAATTTTAGGAAACGATCCTTTTAAAGCATGACTTACCTAACTGAATCCTTTGATGCAGAGTCTGCTTTAACTAGGGGAGTACATTCATCTCAGGAAATAATTTAATTATGCAGTGCAGTCAACTGAATGTACCAAGGGCAAAAGAAAGACACTGATTAAATGTCTATCAAAGGATCGAAAGACAGGAGGCAAGCTAACTCCTGCGTTCCCTTAGCCCATTGAGCTCATTATTAAGGTTGATGTCAGTGGCTTGATGTCAAGTACAAGCTGTGTACTTTCTTACCGTAAGTAAGACAAAATCACAGGGCATACTGGTCTGAAGGAGCTGAATTAATTTACACAGTTGGTGCCAAACATGTATGGTAATCCCCCTCCTTCAGGATTTACGACTAAATATCTAAAAGAAACATTGTGTTCTAAAAGCTGATCATCTCAGTAATAAGGTATAATGACCCAGCGCCATCATCAGATACTCCAAAGGTATAGCAGAGGATAAACAAAGAGTGAAGCGTCCTCTACTCTGCTTCATCCCTAACAAGAGGATCTCAATGCAACCATGTGACATTTCTTTTTTCAATGCTGGCTGTTCTTTTAAGGGTTCATTACCTGATCAGGCACAACTGGTGAGGATTGGCCCTCTCAGGAAATGATGGTTCAAAATGGATGGACAATCATGGACTGCGATTTCTCAACCAGCACTCGCAGTGAACACCAATTCTCGCTGGGACCACCGATCAGAGAATCAGCCCTTTAATCTGTGTGAGTGGTAAATTGACAACAATTTTATGCTGTCAAATCACACTCATTGGAAAGCTGATTTCAGCACCCTTACAACCAACAGAGCAAGGAGACTTTCATCTCATCGGGGATGGATTGGAGCACAAACTCCAGAAACAACAGTATTACTAACTCAGTCCCACACAGATTCTATCTTGACTAATGATAATTCAGCTCCCCAAAGAGACAGAATCAGTTAACTCCTTTAAATCAAGGTTGATAGTCAAAACTAATTTATATCAAGGTTGTTAATCAACCCCAAATAATATTCTCCCCTCCCATCCTTCTTTGGTATTTATATTGACTCCTTGTTGGGACACAATTCCACAGCACTGGTTGCTGTCTGATACTTCTTTCAAGTAGCCATTCTTCAAGGCTGAACTGGACAGTGAATATCACGTTATCTGGCCACAGAGAGCACCTGTCCTTGTCCAATGTCCACTTGCACACACTTCCAGCAGGGGCTGCTGGATAGTGTATAGTAATGGGAACCATGGCCAATTTTCCCATCCCCAAACTAAGCGCACGGAGGCCAATTATAGTATCTCTATTGCCATCCTAACTGAGATGAGTTAACTCAGCCCATATCAGGAATCAAATCTGGGATCTTCTTAATCTGTATTGGGGGGGTGGGTGGGGGGTAGTATTTTAATTAGACCTAAAAAAGTGGCACTGCTAAACCAGTGGCACTGGGAGAAAAAACAGCTAGTCCAATTATACTGAAAGAGGCACAAGATGAAACTAAATCACAATCCCTATTCTCATGGTCAAAGATGCAGCTAACATCCAACAGTGCCCACCAGTCACAGAAAGCCTTAGGCATACTGATGGTCACCCATGGTCCCTCTCCAGGGCCATCCAGGCGTGGGCAAGACCACGGAAGAAAGGCGGACAGTCAGAGTGACTCTCCCGGTGGATCCCACACATCCTGGACTTGTAGATCCAGGCCAGGGGTTGGGTTGGGGGGGGGGGCGAGGGCAGTGGGAAGTAGAGGAAAGAGCCCAATTAATTTTTAAACAGAGTGCAGACAATGAGATTTCTGCTTTGAAATTGGTCAGGGGTACCATAGAAATTTCATACCAAAATATTTCATTATCTTTTTTAGAACATATGCAGAGCCATTCACAAGCCACTAAATCTACCATTTGAACAGTCGCATCCTCTTTGTGACAGCTAAGTGCCATCACTAACAATGGCGAAGAGGCTGCAACAGATGCCTGTTGAGAGGTGCACACGGGTTACATAAGTAGGAACAATGGGTATGATTTATATCATAATCCACACGCTGGCTGATCCTTAACAGGCCACAGTCTGGATTGAAATAACATGATTTGATGTGTTTACAACAGATGGCTCTTAATGGCCTATTGTCAATTAGAACTTCCAGTTAGCAAATTAAAAATTGCTATATTCTGACATTATTGAGAATATCAAATTTTTTTAATGGAGGTGTGAATCCGCCACATTTTCTGCTGTGATCTTTGTCAGATAATTTTGTTGCTCGCTCGTTCTTGGATCCAATATTCTAATTCAGATTCCTGACCCATTCTGATGACAGTCCTGAATCGTCAGAGGTGCTGAACGTTAAGAGGGATGTGACAATTGCAAAAACACTGACTCTATTTTTCTGGCTGTGATCTAAAATATTTTATAACCATGAGCAGCGATGTCATTTCAGGAAGTATTTATGTTTCATAATGTTGAAATCACAATTCAGGATAAATGGGATTATATAAATGTCTGTGGGGGAGGGGAAATCATTGGGGCAAGTCTGCAAAGCAACGTATCTAGCATTTAAAATAATCAGGCCTGTCTCCTAATTCTCATCATTGTGATTCTATTTCCTTGGATAGCATGTCATATAAAGAATACATGGTTGTTCCATATGTGATTCTTAATGTGCATTGAAAGTGATTTGAAAAATAAATGTTCTCCATTTGATCACTGTCTGATTCTATTTAAAGGTGTTTTTTCCCCTTGTGCTGCCACAGGCCTTTAAAACTTGTGGCACCTTAATAGCGCAGGCATGGTGACTTGGGGTTTTGTAAGTTGGGAAGCATCTTTGCAAAATAATGTCAGTAAGGACAGCAGATGGCCAGAGAGCAACCCTTTCTCAGGAGGGGGTCATTTAATCAGTCACCTGCAACAAAGCATGCACTAAGTCACTTTACCATATCATTCCTCCACTGAAAATGTTATACACAAGGGCTGTTCACAAGCACCCTATAATAACTTGTCTTCCACTATTCACTCTTAGCCTCCCAAACACCAACCCAGATGCATCCACCCCAAAGGATTTAGAATGAACTGGACAGGAATACACTGGGTGAATTACAGAGCATCAGTGAGCAGGAAAAGGTGGCGGCGGCAGAGGACCAATATAAACCTGCCATCTAAAGGCTATACTCACGTCCCACTTTGGCTGATGAACCCAGGGACCTTTATTTAAAAGGAATGAGGTTTTGAGCATCGACTATTGATGCAGTCAAGGGAGATTGTGCTAGGCTCAGGTGGAGACGTCCACCAGCTGCATGTGCTCAACGTTGCATGACAGATTTGCAATACTGGATGGGCCTTATCAGCAACACTAGGGTCATCTACAGCAGAGTTGCTCATGGCAGAAGCCCTAATGTCAACAGTGCCTGTTTTCCCAAAGATTTTCAGACTATACCAGAGACCTGGACTTCCAGGGTGGAAGGGGCCACCTCTTGCAGATTCAACAAGCTTGGGAAATCGACTAGAGAACCAAGAGTCAGGGCTCCACTGATTTTATTGGTACCATTGCGTCTGTTGTCACACCGATCAGTGGCCATTATGGGGCAGAGACATGGCTGACGCGCGCACAGATGATGGTGCTGCATCTCTCAGTACAGCCACATGTCCAGTCCCTCCTGCCAGTCCCCTGCATACATGCCTGAAAGTACACAGGGCCAGGCTGCCCCCACAGTTGAAGATGTGACTGAAACATCTCAGGCCCCAGCTGCTGTGGGATAAGAACCATCTCAATCCCAAGAGGCTTTTATAGACACAGAGCAGCAAGTTGGTTGACATACTCCTTCCCCTGAGGCAAATCCTAGATAAAGCATAAGAATATGTTTAAGAGGATATACATCATACAGTAACCAAAGGGCAGCACAATGAAGAAACCAGTAGGCACACACAAAAATCATGTATAGTTAACCATCAATGCAAACACTGTTCATCCTAAGGTTTTGCATTATATTTCAGCATCTACCACAAATGGGAGTTTTGATTGTCATAGAATCATAGAAAGGGTATAACACGGAAGGAGGCCATTCAGCCCATCTAGTCCGCGTCAGCTCTATGCAAGAGCAATCCAGCTAGTACCACTCAGGCACTGTCAGGCATTGTCAGCAAAGACACACTGGTGGAGAACTAGGAGATTACACACAGTGAAAATATATATTGCATTCCTTCGTCATCGCTGGGTCAAAATCCTGGAACTCCATTCCTAACAGCACTGTGGGAGGACCTTCACCACACGGACTGCAGCGGTTCAAGAAGGCAGCTCACCACCACCTTCTCAAGGGCAATTAGGGATGGGCAATAGATGCTGGCCTCGCCAGCGACACCCACATCCCATGAACGAATAAAAAAAAATTGAGCAGGGATCCCAAGTCAATTTTCCAAGCCCCATGCACCTGTTCTACACCAGCACAGATCTCATCAGCTGGAAAACTTGCCCTTATTCTCTCAGCCACAGATAACATAAATCAATTTTAAAACACATTATTCTTTGTAACTAAAATAGATATGAGTCATATCATATCCAAGTCATATCAAAAATAAAACTACAGAAATATTCTTATGCAGTAGACAATTTCCACAAAAGGAAGAGGGAAGTAACGTTATCCCATTGTTGGTTTTCCTAGATTATTAAATGTTGTTGTCTGAATGCATGTATGAGTCACTTCAATGGCATTCATCAGCTGTAAAGTTCAATATGTAGAGGATTTACAATGCTCACAAAATAATCTTGTGTAATCTGGACTTTTTCCTCACCAAGTGCCTGTGTATTTTTGATATTGCCCTTATCATCCACCTCACGGTAGCACTACATCCTTCTCTAAAATCGGTGCTATTTGCTATAACGGGGCTTCTTGCTTCTGCTGGCAAGATTCCTGCCTTGTTTATAAGGGTGAAGTGCCTCATTTCCTGTCTATTTAGGTGTTAAAATGTAATTATTGCATTTGTGCAATGATTAGGTGTCTAATTTACTGCACAGCAAGTTAAAATCCTGAGTATCAGAGCTTGCAGCTTTCCCATCTGGAGAATAAGTGAAAGCACTTAACCCCCGATAACTGTGTAATACGACATAACACAAGCGAGGGCATTGTCACTTAACCCCCGATAACTGTGTAATACGACATAACACAAGCGAGGGCATTGTCACTTAACCCCTGATAACTGTGTAATATGACATAACACAAGCGAGGGCATTGTCACTTAACCCCTGATAACTGTGTAATATGACATAACACAAGCGAGGGCATTGTCACTTAACCCCCGATAACTGTGTAATATGACATAACACAAGCGAGGGCATTGTCACTTAACCCCTGATAACTGTGTAATACGACATAACACAAGCGAGGGCATTGTCACTTAACCCCCGATAACTGTGTAATATGACATAACACAAGCGAGGGCATTGTCACTTAACCCCCGATAACTGTGTAATACGACATAACACAAGCGAGGGCATTGTCACTTAACCCCCGATAACTGTGTAATATGACATAACACAAGCGAGGGCATTGTCACTTAACCCCTGATAACTGTGTAATATGACATAATACAAGCGAGGGCATTGTCACTTACATTTAAACATTTTTAGAACATTGTTTTTTTTTACTGTAGATTTAATCCTTCAAAAATTCTATACTGATTTTCCGGCCAACCATGGCCCCTGCTGCTGACCCCCGAGTTAGGGGCAAGGAGGGATGGACCTTTTGCTTGGTTGGGGGCACATTTGGTCGCTCCCATGCTGAAATGGTCGAAAAGTTTGGCAAACGTTTGCTGGCCTGGGTGGGGAGTGATGGAGGGGAGGGGGGGAGTGACGGAAGGAGTGCGAATAATGTTGGGGGGGAAGTGATTGGGGAGGGGGGCAGCGCTGGCCCTGTGTCATGGGGTTGTTTGTAAAACAAAATTTCCGCCACTTATCTTCGGGGGTCCAAGGGCCTGATCCTGGCCTGGTCCGGACTGAAGGTTGGGGTGCAAGAACTCTGACTTAGGGAGTCCTGGCCGACAACTCCACTCCCCCTTACCTCGACGGCCTTGTAGGAGCAGACGATGGGTCAGCCCTCGCACAAGGCCGTCCTGGAAACTCCATCTCATGGCTGGGATCTAACATTTCTAGGTCCTGGATGAATATGACGCCGTTCCAGTGGAATCAAACTGAAATACAGTGGAGGTCTGTCGGAACGACCATGGAATTTTGGCACCGCTAACTTTAGCTACTTGACTGGACTTATTAGTCTAGAAATTTGTGTTGGTGCACTAATCAGGGGTAAACTGAGGGATTACTGAAAATTTCTGGGAGAATTTATCCCCAATATTGCTGTTTTGCTAAAATATAGGCCTTCTCTATCCCACTGGACCCTTTGAAATGAGAGCTGCATTAATCCACTAAAGTAGCTGTTATCTTCAATTAGGAGCTGGTAGACCTGAAATAGTGATGGGAAGGCAAAGCTGGCTGTTTACTCAACACGACTGCTATAGACACTGAGTCATGTCACTGAGAGAGGAAAGTTAAGGCCTCTTTTTAGGCTGAAGTTACAGATCATACAACAGTTAACAACTATTATGGAAATCCTGGGGAAGGGAGTTGAACTGTGAAAACTGTCTCTGATCAGACCAAACATGTGAAGTACTGCTTTAAGAAACGAGTGATACGTTTGATGATAATTCTAGTTGTAAAATGAGCTTTGTTGCAGCGGTGATCAGCTTCATTCTGTAATCCGCACACAGGTGTCATGAGTCATGACTGCATGAGGTTGCCTTGGTCTCCTTAGAAACATAGGAACAGGAGTGGGTTATCAGCTCCTCGGGCCTGCTCCACCATTCAATTAGGTTATGGCTCATCTGCACCTCAACCCCAAGCTCCAATTGTGCCAGCCCTCTGGGGGAAGAGTTCCAAATTTCTACTACCCTTTATGTGAAAAAGTGCTTCCTGATTTCGCCCCTGAATGGCCTAGCTCTAATTTGAAGATTATGTCCCCTCGTTCTTGATTCCCCCACCAAAGGAAATAATTTCTCTGTATCTACCCTATTGAATTCAGCATTTTAAACACCTCGATCAGATCACCCCTCAATCTCCCATACTTGATTGCACTTTTGATCCCCAGTCAATAAGGCTGCTCCAAATAATTGCCTTAAAATAGCGTGATAGCTTCTGGGGAAAGCATGATTCAATGCCTGTGGTCGCATAACATGCCCACAATGAGATAAAGAAATGTCCGTTTTGGTCCGGTTCAACATGGCAATGTGCACAGGAGCCCAACTGGCAACATAGGCTGCAGTCGACGATCCTTCAGCCTCAGGGAAAGCCAGAGTTCTATAGAATTGTGTTGCCTTTGTATGCTGTTGCTTTGAAAGGGATAAAATTGGCCCTGATGACTAATACACCTTTTCCTTGACACATCTGCGGGCAGCAAACCGGCTGGCACTGCAGATGTCCCTAGTGCTGGTCTGGAAGGAGCCTGATATGTAAAATCTGAGAGCTGAGTTTGACAGCCACTGACGTGCCATATGGACGTTAATTGCTGGGTGGATGTATTTGTGAAATGGAAGGCACAGTTCTGTCAAACCCCCCTACGCACATTTCTACTATCATTCCCAAGTAGCTCTACCTGGTATGGAGAGATCTGCTGTGTTGCAGAGTGGCAGGTCTTGACATCGGCCACCTGACATCACAGGTAGACCTTTTGTTGTTCTTGTTGGTCCTCCGATGCCAAGTTCTGTGCTGGTGCAGCATTGATTGCTGTCCCCATACAAGTAGAAATATAGAACATGCAGAAAACATTTCAATCTATTACGTTTAAATGAAGACCCCAGCTTTCTCCATGCAGTTGTGGAAAACCATAAAGAAATGCCTGACACAATTAACTCTCTAATACACCTAAACCATAAAGCTGACCATATTAATGTAGAAATACTTGACCATAAAAGAAGCAAAGCATGATGGATAAAGTTAACCATGTTAGCTGACCAGCTGAATATATACTGGGAAGCTTAATGTGTTCACGTTCCCAGCAAAGACGCACAGAAGAGCTATTGTCTGCTTATGAGATAACTGTCTGACTTAACAAAAATGAATGACCATATAGCCTTGAGACTAGGAACAGTTTCTACTGATAAGGAGCAGTGTTGCTAAGGCAAGGTATTTTCCCAGACCCTGTTGAGGGGCCACGAGACAGACATGAGAGAATAGAGGGTGGGTTCCCTATTTTTGATTGACTAACCACTTGAACCAATGAGAGTGTACATGTACGCCCATATTCAATGATAGACAGACATTACTAATTGAACTGTATAAAAGTTAACCGTTTCCTCTGCTCAGCAAAGAGGTGGTTCCGAACATTGTCTTAGAACACAGCTTCCCTTGTATACAAGCTTCTTTTAATAAATTCTTACTTGTCTGAAAATAAGTGTTTGGAGTTAATGCATTGTGTATAATAGGTAATTAAGTTTTCGACAGCTTTCTCCATGCGGTCTCTACCATGACATCTGTTCCATCTGCACATATAGCACATCATTGTCTCTGGGCCATGCATCTTCCCTCTTAATGACTATGGGCAGCTGACTTGTTTGCAAATCCTCTGCCAATGCCTCTCTTAAGGTGGAAGATGACCGGGACTAATCAAAAAAGAGACTTGCTCTCTGATTTTCCCTCCTTTCATGTGGTGATGTGCCTGGGCTTCACTCAGAGCCTTCCAATAATGATATGGCTGAGTTCAGTAGCTGAAGAGAATCACAGGTACAAATCCAAGCCCATCACTTTGTAGTGCAAAGAGTTGGACCTTCAACTCACTGTACTGCTATTGATGCATGTTATTTTTTGCAAAAACACTGACATAAACCCTCGTCTTGCCTGTACTATTGAAAAAATAACTTTGTTATGTCCTTTTGTGCTGGAAACGTCAGGTTTCTTATCACAGGGACACAGGCTTCAAGGAACAATATCTTTGCCATTCTGGAATATTGCAAAAAGTGATTTTTTAAAAATGTTCTCTTCAAAAGTCCGCATTGTGAAGAATTGGATTGATCCAATTTAATCTCAGGTAGTCCCAATAGCTGTGCATTTACAGCCATCGAGCAGAAAGACCTGCAAGCTCAAAAATACTCATGGTATAGCACGAATTTGGATGAGTTCCAGTTTGTGTGACTCAGATCCAATAGCTGCTCAGCGGTAACTGAAATCTAATTGAAGAAGGTGCGAATGTTTTCTATTTGTCTCGGGGAAAAGAAATCCAAATGAATAGCTCTTATAGCACTGTGCAAGTATTTAATTTAATTTGAAAAAAAAAATGAATATTTGTTGTCAAATGAATAAGGAGCACATTGTTCCACATATAGTTATAATTATGAACAACAGATTTAAATATTGACTTGTAGTTTATAATCATCTCAACGTCAGCGTAACATTTCAGGAGCAATGTGGAAAATGCGCAAAGATGATATTACATTGTATTGGAGGAACCAACACTGAGGGTAGCAGGCCCCAACAGTTGACAATGTTGTGGTAAGGAGCGACAAGAATGACATAACCATTCCGAGTGATCTTGTTGTCTTATTGGATTATGTTTGATGTCTACAAAGCAACAGAATGCCAGGTATCCAGAAATGTATGATAGCTTTTCCACTTCAAAATAGCTACCTGGTAGCTGTCCTTACTCCTACTGTGGTACTGGTGGTAGGATGTGGAAAAAGACTATCCTCATTGCAGTAGTCTGATTTCCACACTTTAAAAGGAAGCTGCTCTACAGTCACACAATAAACTGTGTGCTTGAAATTTTTGACTTTGTTGTAAATTTCTCCCATCTTTATTCAAATACTGCAGGTGAATGTCTCATGAAAACTGCAACATTAGCTTAATATTTCCATCCTGTAAGGTTAGGGGGAGATAAAAAGGATTTGAATCATTCTGTGAAACCTTCTAAACCCAGCAGAGTTAACATATTGAAAAGAACCACCTAGAAATGTTTTAAAGTGCAGCTGGTGTGAAGTCTTAGGAGCGGCAGATCATTTTCCCAAAGGTCTCACACTGCTTGTTAAAATGCAAATGGACAGCATTGCAGTAACTTCAATCTGAGTTATACTTGGTTGGTGCAAAACCAAAATTGCTTTGTATTGAAGCGGAGAGTGGTATAATTGGCTTGTTAGGAGTGTGTCCTGCATAGTAACAGAACAGTAAAGGAGCATAACAGCTACATTGTGAACTCGCTGCTAATGATTTGGAATGTAACCAACCTTACTAAGTGGTTTGTGCATTTCTTCTCTTGCAAGGTTGATTAACATGTTTTGATCTTAGTTGCACTTTTCCAATTGTAAACTAGCAGCATTGTATTTTTAGGCAAAATCAACCACCTCAATTAGCCTTCATGTAAAATGTTAGTTATTTTTACACTCCCTACAGAAAAGTGTTTCCTTTCATCCTTCGGATGAGACATTAAACCAAGGCCCCATCTTCCCTTTCAGGTGGACGTAAAAGATTCCGTGGCACTATTTTGAAGAGCAGGGGAATTCTCCCCGGTGTCCTGGCCAATACTTATCCCTTAACCAACATCACTAAAAGCAGATTATCTGGTCATTATCACATTGCTGTTTGTGGGACCTTGCTGTGTGCAAATTGGCTGCCACGTTTCCTACATAAAGTACTTCATTGGCTGTAAAGCACTTTGGGACATCCTGAAGTCGTGAAAGGCACTATGTAAATACAAGTCTTTATTTCTTCTTTCCTTTCACAGTGATCGTACAATGACTGAATGGCTTTTTTTCTGTTAATAACTAAAAACATGAGCAGGTAGGAGTGACAGAATAGCAACTCCATGTACCACTGCTCTGTTTACAGATAGTTCCAATTAACATTTTTGTTTGCCTAAAACTTTTCAACCTCTTACGTATACCTGGGTATGCATAAATCTTTGCATATGCAAAACTGTATATTTTTTGACATTTCAAAATAAACATAGTAAAATCTGGATTGAGCCAGGTTCATCTAGGCTTGATTCACTAGCTCACTCTTCTTTGGCACAATAAGTGCTTCCTTCAGGAAATTAGACCAACCTCATAACTCAGGTGTGACAAATCACTAAGTAACGTGAATAGAACAGAAAAAAGATTAAATCATTTATTACACAATGCCATGTGCTATGGCACTTCTGTTTTGTGGTGCTCAGAATACAATACCTTTCCTTCCAGTTTTGTTGCAGGTTGAGCTGGAAGAGAATTCTGCAAGAGCTGAAAGACTGGTGTGACATCAATTAGTATGTCTCTGATTGGTTTGACACAGTTGATGTGTCTCACCTAAAACCTTAACAAGGCATGCTGGAATTGTGTCTGAAACAAAAGAGCAGGAACAAATTGAAGGAGCTCACGGTGTGAAGTAAGTTCCACCATTGCCATTTGGAATGGTTGCCATTGGGAAGAGGAGAGATGTTAGCATTAGGAGGAACTAGACTGAGATCATAGTGTTTGTGCTCACATTGAAGTGAGAGCACTTCACAAGGTTACTTAAAAAGGCTATTGGGGATGGAAATATTTAGATTATGCAGTATTATGAGGATGTTGAACTTGGAAGACATGGGCCATATGTATGGCCTGCCAGAAACTTGCTTTTGCTAGTGGAAACCTTAATTAGTAAGAATATAATATTATGGAGGAAGAGTGCTTCACCTGGAAGGTACCTGCTGCTCTAAAGGGAATGTTACAGCAAACTTGATAAGGGAGGTTGTTCTCCAAGATGGGCTTGAGCCCACAAGGTGGCATCTGGTTGTTTCAGCAGAAAATTAATCTTGAGAGGTTAGAAGTTGAAGGACCACACAATCAGTGGCAGGTATGTGCACAATCGGCATGTCACCTGGGTGCTAATACTGTCTATGCATGATGCAGTCAGGTTGCTTTAAAATAATTTGAAGTATTAGGGCCTTGAAAGACATGACTGTGGCAAAGTTTCCAATTCTACATTGTATCTTGAGGGTGTACCATGCTGAGGCATAGATATGCATGAGATACAAAGAACGGGCTATAAGGTTTCATGAGGGCTTGGCCTGGGTAAGGATTAGGCAACACTTTGTGACAACCAGTCTTTGGGCCAGTGACAGGATGCACAAAGTAGTTGGGTGCTGTTTCCTTGGCAGGCTGCTTTGTCCGGTGCCTTTTCCATCTGGTCCCAGGTTCTGCAGGTAGTGTTCACGTTGAGCTGCCACCATGGTGCTTTGGTGTCCTCTGGGGAGGGTACCCTAAAGTGCCAAATTGGACAATTCTTTTTGCACCCACCTCAGCTGCTGCATGTCCGTTTAGCCATCCCTAAAATACTGGGGTGGCAGTTCATTCATTCACTTGCCCACAGAATCTATGAGTTTTGTTTCTCCACATTGGGTTTCCTTTTACTTCATTTATGCCTGGCATTGCTCTGCCCCTCACTGACTTGGTCAAGGCTCAAAAATGTATGAACTTGATTTTGAAGCTTTGACAAAGCTGAAAGAAATATCTGTCCCCATATGCATACCCCTTTAATATGGGCTTTTTTTTAAGTGTTTCTTCCACACAATACATTTTTTGAGCTTTTTTCTTTGTCTGGCTGCCTACACATTCTATTTAATGTATTAAGTCCTCCTGCTTCTGTTTCTTTATTAGTTAAATTAATTCCTCCTGCCACTGATCAGAAGCTTGGCTTCCTCCACTCAAAGAGGGGGCTATGAAAAGAATTGCACAAGAAGTAGATAATTTTAAAAGCACTTTTAAAAACAAAGATTCAACAGAAATTATTTTAGTTCTTCCTTCTTCATCTGGACGCCTCCACTTTATTTAATTAATTCTTCCCATTCTCTGCACGTGGAGGAACTGGGACCTTTTCTCAAAAAGTATTTCTTTCACAAAGTAAACTTTCTTTATGGTTATTGATCTGCTGCTGTTTATTTGCCATAAATGTATGTTTGTTGCATTTAATTAATTAGTTCCTTTTGCTGCAATTTTTAAAATTTAATTCATTTATTCAGGCACCAACAGTCACCAGAAAGTACCTCTTACCTGGCCAGGTCCCTTCCTCCCCATACCACCCACCACCTCCCACCTGAAAGGACAGGTGAAGTGGAGAGAGATAGAAGCAGAAGAGAACAAAGAGAAAAAGTATGGAGCCAGAGAAGAGGAGATCCAGTAGAGAAGAGAGGAGAAAAAGAGGAACAGAAGAGAAAGAAAAGAAAGCAACAGCATGAAAACATCAGACAGATAAGAGGGAATACCATAAGTAATACCACAGGAGATCCACTAGTAATATAATAAAATTATGCAACTAATATAATGGCCCCGATATTAACAGGGGTGCGGGGAGCATGGGGAAAACCCAGCAAGGCCGGGGACATGGAAGACCTGCTGATCTTAATGGCAGGGCCTCATTTAAATAATCTGCTGCAGATTCTCACCTGACAGCCGGCCGAATTGACAGCCTGGGCGGCAGCTGGAATTTATGGCAGGAAGCCGCAGCTGGGGACCTGTGACAGTTACTGGGGGGGCCTGGCTGATACTGGGGATTCTTGGTTTGATCGGGGGGAGGTCTGGCCACAATCGGGGGAAGGGGTGCAGGGTAGGCCCATAGCATCCTTGTGAGGCCCAGAGAATGCCCCTCCTGGTGCACGAGGACACCTGAAAAATAAATTTAAAATTTACCTTCTGGACCAGGATCCGGCTCCCAGCAGGTTTTGCCTGAAGGGGGAGCCGACAATGACGCCACCCCCCCGATGTTTTTTTAATACAAATAATATATTGTTACAAAGAAAAAAAGAACATATATTTAAATAGCACCTTATCTCCATCCTTGGAACTTCCCAATGCATTTTCCATCCAATATAAGAACGCACGACTATTCTTCCAATAGTGCCAATTGAACATTTACGCTCATCTGAATGAGCAGTTAGGACCTCATTTTAAAGTCTCATCTGAAAGACAACACTTCTGGTAATGTAGCACTCCTTCAATACTGCACTGAAGTGTGAGCCTAGGTTAAGTGCTTAAGTCTCTGGAGTGGGGCTTGAACCCACAACCTTCTGACTCAGAGGCGACACTAAAAAGCATAACAGCTTCTTGCACTTCTGTGGCGTTCATCACATGCATGAAGATGATTCAAAGTGCTTTGTATTAAGGAGTAAAAAAGTAAACAATTAGATCACAAATTATCCCACAAACAAGAGAACTGTTTAAAAATATCTTAAATACAATAAAGTTAATCTGTATTGGGATTTTGCTGTCACTGCAGAAAGATGAGAAAGGCCAAAGTCCCTTTTGCCCCTTTCTGGTTTGGTCCGAAAGGACTGCCCAGGATGAATTCGGCATGCACCAGGACTGCCAAGTACTGATATGATTCCTTCCACAGATCTTGTTTCTGGAATGCAAAGACCCTGGATAAAATCCAAGATTAGATTAAGTACTCCTATAGCTTCCAGCTTCTTCATGGGGTTCTTATGAGGCAATATGTCAAAAGCCTTACACAAATCAATGAAAGCAATGTAAGTAGGTTTCCCCTGAGCCATACAATGCTCCATAATCTAATGTAAAATCACAACCTTCTCCATACATTCTTCACGAGTAAAATACAACTTTACCTTTCTGATGACTCCATGGACCTCCAAAGCATTCGCTCTGCATGCTATAAAAACCTGGAAAATCATCCTTAAGATATCAGTGAAATTCCATTGCAGTTTTCAGATTCATTAGGAGTCTTCCTCTTATGGATAGAAATCACAACTGTGCTCTGGAACATGTCAAAGAGAATCCTATTCACCGGTTCTAGAAGAGGTGAACCAGTGGTTCTTGGCTTTGTTCTCCAAGACCATTGCCATTCCCGTATACTTCACACCAAAATCGGCGGTCAAATGCTGATGGTTGGCATCACTTCCTTGATTGTGCATTTTACATCACTTCGTCTCTCCAGCACAATTTCTCTGATCAACCTCTGCATTTTATCTCCCCCTAAAGATCTGAAAGACTTACATGCCTCCAGGCACCATTTCATCATGAGACAGCACAAAGGCCAACTGATTATGTGACAACACAGGCTCTGTTCTGTTTCCTTGCATGCATAGAAAAAATGTCTCCAGCTTTATAAGGTGACCTCAGAATAGTGACCAGGCAGTGCTAATATTGCTCTATATTATTATATATACACTTTGATGTCACAGGGTTTGACAATTTGCAAACATAATTAAAAATTGTGCCAGTCCCTGATATGTAGGCACAACAACTGCCGTTATAGGTCAGGACCGAAGAAAATGTAAATCAATCATGACATTTCTGAAAAACAGACCACACTTTCGTCAAACACCATCTTGATGACCATTCCTATCTACAGGTGAAAGATCAACATCGGGCACCAGGCCAACGATTAGTGTATTTAATTCATGCTGTGGTCCCTGTAGAGTAAATGATGACCAGCAGATGCAACTTGATGTTTGTCATGTATATTAACCAATAGAATGTACACTTCCTTCCCCCGAGATTAATATTCCACTACCATGAGGAATGATCTCCAAACGGCCTTTCACTTTGTTTTTTGGTGTTCTTCCAGAAAAGCTTTCAGGATAACAGGGACCACAGCATGAATTAATTATACTAATTGTTGGCCTGGTGCCCGATGTTGATCTTTCACACATAGATAGGAATGGTCATCAAGATGATGTTTGACAAAATGTGGTCTGTTTTTCAGAAAAGTCATGATTGATTTACATTTTCTTCGGTCCTGACCTATAACGGCAGTTGTCGTGCCTACATATCGGGGACTGGCACAATTTTTAATTATGTTTGCAAATTGTCAACCCCTCTAATATAAAAGTGCATATAGAATAATGGTTAACAGAAACTGAATTACAAGATTGTAATCTAATCTGCGGGTTCATAAAATATTATAAACAGAAACAAAAGAACAATTTATTACTGTCAACTCAACCTCTCCTTTAGATAGCAGAATGTTTTTTGGCAGTTTTATAAAATATTTTCTTTGTATGCAATTAAATTTGTAATTCTCATTATTCTATTGTCAACGTGCCATGTTTTTAGTCCATTATGAGCATGTATGCTAAAGTAGCATCTGGAAAGCGAGCTGTATGATAGTCACAGAAGGCATTAAAGTGGTTTGCAATATCATTACTGGAGGTTTATCAATAAATGAACAGGTTACTGGGAAATTGCCTATCCAATTTAAATTCCCATGATCTTATCGCACAACGCACGCTAGAAGTCAGTGTCTAAATGAGAAGTATTCATGCATATGCATGTTATGTAAATCAGGTAAAAGTCCAATCACTTTAGCAGAGTTTTGAAAAACAGATGGGTACCACTGTAAAATATCAATCTGCAATTTACCCAGTAGAAAGCTGCTCTTATTGTTTGAACTGTCCACACTTGCTGAACTCGAGAATATAGAACTTGGAGGCTATTTTGGAACATTAGGATTGAGATCTACTCTAGTAAAAGGAGGATTGTTACTGTTCTAGAAAGGGAGAGAGACATAGATCATATTCACCGTCACTGTGTTACATACAATCAATACAATGCTGTTTTCACAATCCAGTAATGTAATTTTTACCTCAGTAATGTGTTTCAATATAAAACACATTATTGATAGAAATTACATTACTGCATTACATTTTTACAGAATAGTCCTTTCCACAGAGCAGTTTAAGCGTGACAATATCCAATTTAAATCAGGAAATATGTGTGTGTGCTCATGCCACACATTTGTGCGTTAAGGCAGAAAAAGAGAACTATTATTTTAAGGTAAACTGTTCTTCCCCATGTACTGATAATTATGCGTTAATTTGACAGTGCAGCTCATGACAGGTTCAGTCAGCCTTTCAGGGACAAAGGCTGATGGTCTAATGTGTCTTTAATTATAACAACAATAATTTTCATTAATATTGTGCCTTTAACATAGAAAATCACCCCACGGTGCTTCACAAAGGCATAATCAGAAAAAAAAGGGACACTGAGCCAAAGGAGATATTGGAAAGGGTAAACAAAACCTTGGTCACAGAGGTGGATGTTAAGGAGGATTTTAAAGGAGGAGAGGGAAGTGGAGGCGGAAAGGTTTAGGAAGGGAATTCCAGAATGTGGGGCCTAGGCAGCTTAAGGAGCAGCAGTCAATGATGGGGTGAAGGGGAGGGGGGTGGGTGCACATGAGAGTTCGGCAGGAGAGAGGTTGTAAGGCTGGAGGAGGTTACAGACATTGGAGGGGTGAGGCTGTGAAGGGATCTAAACACAAAGATGTGAATTTTAAATGTGAAACGTTGAGGGACCAGGAGCTAATGTAGGTAAGTGAGGAGAGGGGTTATGGGTGAGCGGGACTTGGTCTGAGATAGGATATAAGCAGCAGAGTTTTGAATGAGCTGAAGTTTACAGAGGGTGGAAGGGGGGTGTCCAGGAGAGCATTGGAATAGTCAAGTCTTGAGGTGACAAAGGCATGGATGAGGGATTCAGCAGCAGATGAGTTGAAGGTGGAATTTAGTGGTCTTTGTTACAGAGATGATATGGGGCTGGAATCTCAGGTCAGGGTCACATGGGATGTCAAGTAAGATGTCTTCCAATTCTGATGAAAGGTCATCGATCTGAAACATTAACTCTATGTCTCTTTCCACAGATGCTGCCTGACTTGCTAAATGTTTCCAGCATTTTCTTGTTTTTATTTCAGATTTCCAGCAGTATTTTGCTTTTGTTATTAAAATCATGCCAGGAATGAGTGGGGCAGTTGTGGTAGTGCTGTACCAGAAGAGAAAAGATTTAAGAGCTAAGGACTGAATTTTCATCTCGAGTGAATCTGGTGCAGAGCTTCACATGATGGGAGTATATAAAGAATGTGGGCAAATGCTCGGATTCTGACACACGCCACATGAAATCCTGTGCTGGGAATGCTCGAGAACAAAACTTACCCTAAACATAATTTAATGAGTAACAACTCAAACTTGAAGTAGTTGTTGATGAAACAAGCTGCCATCTAGTACAGCGAATGTGGAGTCCGATATCTGATTCCATTAACAAATAGAGGGATATGTAGAATCTTACAGCACAGAAGGAGGCCATTTGGCCCATCATGCCCATGCCAGCTCTTTGGTCCAATTTAGTCCCACACCCCAGTTTTTTCCCCATAACCCTGCAAATTAGTCCTCTTCAAGTACATGTCCAATTGCCTTTTGAAAGTTCCTATGGAATCTGCTTCCACCACCCTTTCAGGTAGTGCATTCTGGATCTTTAACAACCCTCTGTGTGAAAAATTTTTCCTCCGTTCCCCTCTAATTCTTTTGCCAATTATTTTAAAACTATGCCCTCTGGTTACCGACCCACTTGCCAGAGGAAAACAGCTACTCCCTATTAGCTCTATCAAAACCCCTCATAATTTTGAATACCTCTTTAAGTCTCCCCTTAACCTTCTCTGCCCTAAAGAGAACAATCCCAGCTTCTCCAATCTGTCCACATAACAGAAGTCCCTCATCCATGGTAAACCTCCTCTGTTCCCTCTCCAAGGCCTTGACATCCTTCCTAAAGTGCAGTGCCCAGAATTGTACACAATACTCCAGCTGAGGCCTAACCAGTGATTTGTAAAGGTTTAGCATGACTTCCTTGCTTTTGTATTCAATGCCTCTATTTACAAAGCTAAGTATCCCATACACTTTCTTAACCACCTTATCAACTTGTCCTGCCACCTTCAAAGATTTGTGAATATGTACCCCCAGGTCCCTCTGCTCTTGCACCCCCCTCAAAATAGTACCATTTAGATTATACTGCCTCTCCATGCTGTTCCTCCCAAAGTGCATCACTTCACACTTATCTGCTTGATGTCACAATTGGGGGAAAGAAAGAAAAGGTAAAAAATCCTTTGACTGTGTCCTGTACATAAACTTGATGAATAAAGTGAGGTAGATGGGATAATACTCTTTTCTCTTTCCTGTCTTATACTGTTATTGATATATTTCCATCTGCAAATTCTCAAAGCTTTCCATTTTCTGAATGATTTTTTCATCTTGCAATCATTCTTTGATTTAATCTATGCAGGTTTGACTTGTGTGGTATGCATGTTCTACGTATTTACTGTCAACGGTGGACTTTTAGCCCCTAATTGCAGTTTATTAACACTGCGGTATTACAGCACTTATGGTAATTACCACAGCTCTGCCCAACACACAATATTAAACCATACTAATGGAATTGCTTACATTGACGAAAACACAAAATTAAGGCAACTGTTAGGGGAGAGATCTCACTTGAATAAATCAGACTGCCACCATCCTGTTTTTTTGAGCACCAAAAAAATACATTCCGGTGAAAATGGATTTACGGTTTAATTTCTTCACTGTAGCTGAGCCGCATATTTTACACTTTAAAAAAAGTGTGATCTGCTGAAAGTCTCAAAACCACAGAGAGTGATCAACCACATAATACAATCAGAGTTTTCAAGGCTTTGAAGTGATGAATAATATTACTAAAAAAAATATGGCCCCGATATTAGAGGGGAGGCGGGATGGCAGTGGGGGTGGGGGGCGGGGTGTGTGATTGGGCACGCGATCGCAATTCAATTGGTGCCACTTAACGTGGCTTCCGGGTTTGCTGTCCGAAAGCTGCAGAGCGGGCGAACTGTGCACCCATATCACAGGCTGTAAGCTGGAGGAGCTCTATTTAAAGGGGCAGTCCTCCAATGGCTGCTCCTGGAGCAAACATTCACACACCACAGTGGAGCAGCACAGGGGCAAGGCTGCTCCAAGATTCAATGATGCCTCACTCCAGGTGCTACTGGATGGGGTGAGGTGAAGGAGGGATCCGTTTTACCCGGCGGACAGGAGGAAATGGCCTGCCTCTGCCACCAAGAAGGCCTGGCTCGAGTTGGCAGAGGAGGTCACAAGCAGCAGCAACATCTCCCACACCTGGGTCCAATGCAGGAAACGTTTCAATGACCTAACCAGGTCAGCAAAAGTGAGTACACTTACTGATTCTCCTGCATTCCGTCTTCCATATCATCGCCCCCCACCCCCCACAATTCATTCTGCAATGCCAACACTACTCTATCACATCACTCCTCACACCCACTTAAGGCTCATCCTCAACTTACCTGCACTTCCTCAGCACCCCTCGCCTCCCCATTAGACACCCCACCATTACCACTCAACCCAATCCTCATCCAATGTGATGGCTCTGACTCATACTCACCCTCTGGTGCATCTATTTCACGATCAGCCTCACCCAAACCAATGCATTCATCGGTTGGCCACTTCACCATCACTCACACGTCTGTACTTTCTCCCCTTATAGGAGGAGAGAGCTCAGAATGCATGGGAGAGGGTGAGGATCGGAGGGGGGCTGCAACAAATAGTCATCCTCACGGAGGTGGAGCAGGAGGCACTGGTGCTGATCCAAACCCTTGATTGCCTGTCCATCGGGGACGCCGAGACTGGCACCCGACAAAAATCTGGTGACACACTTTAACATTCAGCACACACAACATGAATTGATGTTAACATGCCTCAGTATGCTCATCGCAACATCTGTGATGATGCTTAATATTGCCTTCTGTTCTCTTACAGGGCCTTCAGCAATCACTGTGACAGCAGAGGGCAATTCCTCACAGGACCTGCCAGCCTCTGAGGGGGCACCGTCACATCTTAGCGAGCCATCCACCAGTTCAAATACTCACACCTCGGTGGGTCCTAGACCTCTGTTAGTTGGGTTGGAACCTGGTGAGTCACCACACACGTGAGGACGAGCAGACATTGGTGGCAGGGGCAGCTGCGGAGAGTCCGCATCAGTCGGAGCACTCCTCTCCGGGCTCTGCTCAGCTGGATGCAGGTGCTGAACCCTGGGGACCATCCTTTAAAAGGAGAATGATTGAGGGACAGCAGCACATTTGCAAGGTGCTGGAACAGGTGCCACGTGCACTCTCCACAATAGCGCAAAGGATGGAGGAGTCCAGCTCCTGCATGAGTGGAATGTGGCACAGGTACGGGAGGGAATCTCTGAGCTAGTGTCACAGGGACATGATCTCCACAGAATGAAGAATGGAACTCACCTTTAAAATATAGCAAAGGTAGTGGAGAGCATATCCAGTGGTTCTTCAAATTTTGGTAAGTTACATTGTTATTCATTGTATGAAAATAAACATATGTAATGCAGGCAAATTTGACCTGGATGCCTAATTTTAAATTCATTATGTGATCATTGCTTTAAAAACTTTCAATTTTGAGAAGGCAAAGAATTCAAAGTATTATGCATTCGTCTTACAAATAAGCAAATTATGAGCCACAGTACAAAATCAAATAGTGCTAATTCTTACATCCCAACCAACAGCTAAGTTGTTATCTGATCAACTGATTGGAGGTGATAATTTGATAGCAGTGCTCCCAGCTACCCCTGCCTCAGTGATGGTGGTCAAAATGTGATGAAGGGTCACACACAAAACATCGTAGTCTGTATAACTGGCATACTGGGCATTTCCAGCATATTTTTTTTAGATATTTTCCTACTTTAGTTATGATAAGGTATGTTCTCCCATTCCTTTCCCTTAGGACTGTGCCACAAACCATGTGCCCAAGAATGTGATCTTGAGCTCATATTGGGCGTTGGGGCCCTGCGTTATCAGATGTTGAAGCCTGAGGCCTACACAGCAGCTGATGCACTCTGTGCTCCATAATGTGCATCAACTTCATAGTCGTTGCATTGAGCAGGTAAGCTAAACATGACTAGGAGAGGTTCAGCACACTGATCCTACATGGGGAACCATGCAGAGACAGATGAAGGACATGGACTGAGCTGCACAGTTCAACTCCTAGTGTTAACTTAGCCAGACATGCTATCAATTTATCAACTATCAACTTCCCACGACTTTGGAAGAGGCCTGGAAGCAGATTGTTCACCATCTCAACTGAAAGAGGGCGGAGTGGGGGGGGGCGATGGATAATGCGGTCTTGGTACTGGTAGAGTGCCTGAGCTGCACATCAGACATTAAGTACCCATTTTCAATGGGCGCTTAAGCAAAGGCCTGTCTAACAGGAAATAAAATGCTGCTGGCTGGCCCTCCCCTTGATATAGGACAACCTTCCATTCCTGCCCATTGCTATTCTTTGGTCTCCGTTGGTCAAATCCTGAAAGCAGACTTAGGTCCTCACCAGCCGCAGCAAAACAAAAACATGTGGGCACTTTAAAGGCAGCCAGCAGCACTTCACTGGCTGCTAGCATCTGCCATTCAGGCACCAACCCACGTGGCATTCCCAGACTGTCATCCATCAAATGCCAGGAGCAGCACAAAAATATTTAAATGAACCAATCCCATATTATTATGCAAGGCTAGTTCATTTGACCTGATAGAGGTCTTTAAGATTATGAAAGGGTTAGATAGTGTAGAGGTAGAGAAGGTGTTTCCACTTGCGGGGGAGACCAAAATTAGGGGCCATAAATATAAGACAGTCACTAATAAATCCAATAGGGAATTCAGAAGAAACTTCTTTACCCAGAGAGTGGTTAGAATGTGGAACTTACTACCACAAGGAGTAGTTGAGGCGAATAACATAGATGCATTCAAGGGGAAGCTAGAAAACAAATGAGGGAGAAAGGAATAGAAGGATTTGTTGATTGGGTTAGATGAAGAAAGGTGGGAAGAGGCTTGTGTGGACTATAAATACCGGCATGGACCAGTTGGGCTGAATGGCCTGTTTCTGTGCTGTACATTTTATGCAATTTGAATGCAGGTATATGCGATGCATCAGTAGTGGTTAGGAGTAGGCCATTCAGCCCCTTTAGCCTGTTCCGTCATTCAATTGGATCATGATTGATCTGTACCTCCATTTAACCACCTTAGTTCTAAATCCCTTAATAGCCTTAGCTAACAAAAATCTATCAATCTCAGTCTTGAATTTTTCAATTGACCCCCAGCCTTAGCAGCTTTTTGAGGGAGAGAGTTTCAGATTTCCACTACTCTGTGTGAAGAAGTGCTTCCTGACATCACCCCTGAACGGCCTAGCTCTAATTTTAAGGTTATGGCCCCTTGTTCTGGACTCCCCCCAACCAGTGGAAATAGTTTCCCTCTATCTACCCGATCAAATCCTTTAATCAGGCAGTAGGAATGCACATCAGGCCAGTTATTGACAGATTATGACATTTCGAGTGTGTGATCATTCATATTTTGACCACTATCACTAAGGTTCTGGTGGTACTACACCAAGACCGCATTATCCACCCTCACCACCCCTATCCATGCAGTCTTTGTGGAGCACCAGCGGAACCACTACTCCTGAGGTGCTGCATGTACCATGGAAACTTGGTAGTGGTTGAGGTCTCATCATGTGGTGAATCATGGGAACAAATGCTATTCCAATACTCCTAATACTTTATATTATTTGCAATAATGCTACATGGTAAATGTAAGAATAACTATTGAGCCCTTCTCTCCTGGTAGCGACGACAACCCTAAACGATTCCAAGCTGCTGCCATAATTATTCATCTTGCTCTCCCTTTAAGACAATAATGAATCTTTGTCTCTTTTCTATGACAGTTGCAAGGGTCCTAAGTGAAATTAAGTCTGAAAGCCTCAACTTAGTCCTTATTAGACACTTGAACGCAACACATTTCCCATAATTCACTGCTCATTGGGACAATATTGCCATTTCACTTAAACATGCCTGGAGTCTGGTTCTGATTATCCTACCCAACGAGCAGGAAAGTTAACAGCTGGCCAGATTGATTATATATATACTTTAAATAAATAGAGCATTGCCAATAGCTGCAGTTGCAAGTCCTGCAAATATAAGAAGTTTTTAAAAAAAATTATTCATAACTCACACGAAAAATGAATAGGCACTTTGTTGGAACTCATTCTTTCTCACAGTCCTTTTTTTTTGCATACGTCCCTTTTATATCTGCTTCCAGGAGAAGGCTGCACATAACAGGAGGTAGCACTTGCAGACAGGAGGGGTGTCTGTTAGTGAGCTGCAGGAAGGAGCACACACTGAGGAAGAGAAAATACAGTTGCTCGGAGGTGCAGCAATAACAGCAACGTACCTTCAATGAGAAGCATCCAAGTGAAGGGAACAGGCCTCCATCGTGGTGCCCATTTTATACAGGCACTTAGCCAATCAAGGCTACTCACTTTTCTCAGTGACATTATGAGGAAGGAACCCTCATTAACATAATGTAACGAGTCTTGCAAACAGAGGGGGTGATTTTCAAGTAGCACCCAAAACAGGCGTGAAATCGCCAGAGCAGCCAATTCGCCTGCCCCTTGGTGCCGGTGTGAGGCCAGAGCCATTTTGAGGCCTGCGCCTCGTTAACATGCCACTGGCAAGCTGCAGACGCCCATGCTGGTTGAGCCCTCGGGAGGGGGCGGAGTTGATCCTGGGTCTCAAACGGGCCAAAGCTTTTTGGGGGCCCGGGAGATGCGCGCCTTGTAAAGGGGGCTGATAGGCCCCATCAAACATTGGGACTGGACTGGAGCTGGAGCTGGTGCTATCGTTGTAACAAGAAGCAGCTGGCCATCACAGTATTAGCCCCCTCACCCATGCTCTAGTCGGTGAGATCTCATATAGTGTGGTGGGCATCCACTTCTAAAATATAAATTCAAGAGCCTCCCACTGACACTTTCGAAGGGTCAGCGTCAGAGGCTTCTGGCAGTTGCATACCCCAGCTCTTACACCAGGAAAGAAGGCCAGTGGATTTTCATGTCTATAGTTGGAGTTTTATGATAACCTGGCAGATTTTATTGAATTCAATTTCATTACTTGGCTGGGTGGGATTTGAGCTCATGACCTCTGGATTGGTAGTTTAGTAACATCACCTCTACACTGCTGTACTGAGAAACATCAGCACAAACTACACAACCAAACAGTAAGAAGGAAACAGTGCACTGCCCTGAAAGAAACAAAAAGAAGAAAATCAGGAGCAGGTTATTCAAAAGTATTCATTTACAATAAAGGCCAGTTGAAAATGCAATAAATAATGGAGTGACAATTCCCAACAGGCAGTTATATAAATGTACCTGTTATAGAATCATAGAATCATAGAAGTTACAACATGGAAACAGGCCCTTCGGCCCAACATGTCCATGTCGCCCAGTTTATACCACTAAGCTAGTCCCAATTGCCTGCACTTGGCCCATATCCCTCGATACCCATCTTCCCCATGTAACTGTCCAAATGCTTTTTAAAAGACAAAATTGTACCCGCCTCTACTACTGCCTCTGGCAGCTCGTTCCAGACACTCACCACCCTTTGAGTGAAAAAATTGCCCCTCTGGATCCTTTTGTATCTCTCCCCTCTCACCTTAAATCTGTGCCCCCTCGTTATAGACTCCCCTACCTTTGGGAAAAGATTTTGACTATCGACCTTATCTATGCCCCTCATTATTTTATAGACTTCTATAAGATCACCCCTTAATCTCCTACTCTCCAGGGAAAAAAGTCCCAGTCTGTCTAACCTCTCCCTGTAAGTCAAACCATCAAGTCCCGGTAGCATCCTAGTAAATCTTTTCTGCACTCTTTCTAGTTTAATAATATCCTTTCTATAATAGGGTGACCAGAACTGTACACAGTACTCCAAGTGTGGCCTCACCAATGCCCTGTACAACTTCAACAAGACATCCCAACTCCTGCATTCAATGTTCTGACCAATGAAACCAAGCATGCTGAATGCCTTCTTCACCACCCTATCCACCTGTGACTCCACTTTCAAGGAGCTATGAATCTGTACTCCTAGATCTCTTTGTTCTATAACTCTCCCCAACGCCCTACCATTAACGGAGTAGGTCCTGGCCCGATTCGATCTACCAAAATGCATCACCTCACATTTATCTAAATTAAACTCCATCTGCCATTCATCGGCCCACTGGCCCAATTTATCAAGATCCCGTTGCAATCCTAGATAACCTTCTTCACTGTCCACAATGCCACCAATCTTGGTGTCATCTGCAAACTTACTAACCATGCCTCCTAAATTCTCATCCAAATCATTAATATAAATAACAAATAACAGCGGACCCAGCACCGATCCCTGAGGCACACCGCTGGACACAGGCATCCAGTTTGAAAAACAACCCTCGACAACCACCCTCTGTCTTCTGTCGTCAAGCCAATTTTGTATCCAATTGGCTACCTCACCTTGGATCCCATGAGATTTAACCTTATGTAACAACCTACCATGCGGTACCTTGTCAAATGCTTTGCTGAAGTCCATGTAGACCACGTCTACTGCACAGCCCTCATCTATCTTCTTGGTTACCCCTTCAAAAAACTCAATCAAATTCGTGAGACATGATTTTCCTCTCACAAAACCATGCTGACTGTTCCTAATTAGTCCCTGCCTCTCCAAATGCCTGTAGATTCTGTCCCTCAGAATACCCTCTAACAACTTACCCACTACAGATGTCAGGCTCACTGGTCTGTAGTTCCCAGGCTTTTCCCTGCCGCCCTTCTTAAACAAAGGCACAACATTTGCTACCCTCCAATCTTCAGGCACCTCACCTGTAGCGGTGGATGATTCAAATAACTCTGCTAGGGGACCCGCAATTTCCTCCCTAACCTCCCTTAACGTCCTGGGATACATTTCATCAGGTCCCGGAGATTTATCTACCTTGATGCGCGTTAAGACTTCCAGCACCTCCCTCTCTGTAATATGTACACTCCTCAAGACATCACTATTTATTTCCCCAAGTTCCCTAACATCCATGCCTTTCTCAACTGTAAATACCGATGTGAAATATTCGTTCAGGATCTCACCCATCTCTTGTGGTTCCGCACATAGATGACCTTGTTGATCCTTAAGAGGCCCTACTCTCTCCCTAGTTACCCTTTTGCCCTTTATGTATTTGTAGAAGCTCTTTGGATTCACCTTTGCCTGATCTGCCAAAGCAATCTCATATCCCCTTTTTGCCCTCCTGATTTCTCTCTTAACTCTACTCCGGCAATCTCTATACTCTTCAAGGGATCCACTTGATCCCAGCTGCCTATGCATGTCATATGCCTCCTTCTTCTTTTTGACGAGTGCCTCAATCTCCCGAGTCATCCAAGGTTCCCTACTTCTACCAGCCTTGCCCTTCACTTTATAAGGAATGTGCTTACCCTGAACCCTGGTTAACACACTTTTGAAAGCCTCCCACTTACCAGACGTCCCTTTGCCTGCCAACAGACTCTCCCAATCAACTTCTGAAAGTTCCTGTCTAATACCATCAAAATTGGCCTTTCCCCAATTTAGAATTTTAACTTTTGGGCCAGACCTATCCTTCTCCATAGCTATCTTAAAACTAATGGAATTATGATCACTGGTCCCAAAGTGATCCCTCACTAACACTTCTGTCACCTGCCCTTCCTTATTTCCCAAGAGGAGGTCAAGTTTTGCCCCCTCTCTAGTCGGGCCATCCACATACTGAATGAGAAATTCCTCCTGAATACACTCAACAAATTTCTCTCCATCCAAGCCCCTAATGCTATGGCTGTCCCAGTCAATGTTGGGAAAGTTAAAGTCCCCTACTATTACCACCCTATTTTTCTTGCAGCTGTCTGTAATCTCCTTACATATTTGCTCCTCAATTTCCCGTTGACTATTTGGGGGTCTGTAGTACAATCCTATCAAAGTGATCTCTCCCTTCTTATTTTTCAGTTCTACCCATATGGACTCAGTGGGCGAACCCTCGGATATATCCCCTCTCACTACTGCCGTGATGTTCTCCCTAATCAAGAACGCAACTCCCCCTCCTCTCTTACCTCCTGCTCTATCTTTCCTATAGCATCTGTACCCTGGAACATTGAGCTGCCAGTCCTGCCCCTCCCTTAGCCATGTTTCAGTAATAGCTATAACATCCCAGTCCCATGTACCCATCCATGCCCTGAGTTCATCTGCCTTGCCCATCAGACTTCTTGCATTGAAATAAATGCAGTTTAATCTAGACTTCCCTTGGTCTTTGCCCTGCTTTCTCAGACCATCTGTCCGGTCATGTTCTGTACACTCTCCCTTACTGCGTTTTGTTTCTGTCACCACTTTATTTCCCACTGACTTCCTGCATCGGTTCCCATCCCCCTGCCACATTAGTTTAAACCCTCCCCAACAGCACTGGCAAACACTCCCCCTAGGACATTGGTTCCAGTCCTGCCCAGATGCAGACCGTCCAATTTGTACTGGTCCCACCTCCCCCAGAACCGGTTCCAATGGCCCAGGAATTTGAATCCCTCCAGCTTGCACCATCTCTCAAGCCACGTATTCATCTTAGCTATCCTGTCATTCCTACTCTGACTAACCCGTGGCACTGGTAGAAATCCTGAGATTACTACCTTTGAGGTCCTACTCTTTAGTTTAACTCCTAACTCACTAAATTCAGCTTGTAGGACCTCATCCTGTTTTTTACCTATATCGTTGGTGCCTATATGCACCACGACAACTGGCTGTTCACCCTCCCCCTCCAGAATGTCCTGCAGCCGCTCCGAGACATCCTTGACCCTTGCACCAGGGAGGCAACATACCATCCTGGAGTCTCGGTTGCGTCCGCAGAAACGCCTGTCTATTCCCCTTACAATCGAGTCCCCTATCACGATAGCTCTGCCACTCTTTTTCCTGCCCTCCTGTGCAGCAGAGCCAGCCACGGTGCCATGAACCTGGCCATTGCCACCTTCCCCTGGTGAGCCATCTCCCCCAACAGTATCCAAAACGGTATACCTGTTTTGGAGGGAGATGACCGCAGGGGACCCCTGCACTGCCTTCCTACTCTTCCTCTGTCTGTTGGTCACCCATTCACTATCTCCCTCAGTAATTTTTATCTGCGGTGTGACCAACTCACTGAACGTGCTATCCACGACTTTCTCAGCATCGCGGATGCTCCAAAGTGAATCCATCCGCAGCTCCAGAGCCGTCAAGCGGTCAAACAATAGCTGCAGCTGGACATTATAGTAATGGCTGAGGACCTTGTCAACAAATCAACTGTCAACTGAATCTGGCTTGTCCTGCATTGTACAGTGTTGCAGTTAGTGTGGATGGATGGAAGAAAGAACAACGGTCATATTGGTGCATAAATTACACCCCCTCTTCACCAGTTGTAAAAACCTATGTTTTGCAATGGTGGTGCCTAACCTAATTTCGAGCACTCAATTGTTTACATGGTGTGTTTGCTGAGTCAAAAGGCCATGATGGATTTTTTGCTCAGGGAGTAAATGATGCTTGGAGTTCCATGCCAGGTGAGTGATCATTTTAAATTTTGGGAGTGGAGGGAACATTAGAAACGTTTTCAAAGGGCATTCGATAAGGTGCCATTGTTACGCAAGATAAGGGCTCATGGGGATGGGGGGTAACATATTAGCATGAATAGAGGATTGGTTAACGGACAGAAAACAGAGAGTCGGGATAAACGGGTCATTTTCAGGTTGGCAGGCTGTAACTAGTAGGGTACCGCAAGAATCAGTGCTTGGGCCTCAGCTATTTACAATCTATATTAATGACTTGGATAAAGGGACCGAGTGTAATGTATCCAAGTTTGCTGACAATACAAAGATAGTTGGGAAAGTAAGCTGTGAGGAGGATACAAAGAGTCTGCAAAGGGATACAGGCAGGTTAAGTGATTGGGCAAGAAAGTGGCAAATGGAGTATAATGTGGGGAAATGTGAGGTTATTCACTTTGGTAGGAAGAATAGAAAAACAGATTATTTTTTAAATGGTGAGAAACTATTAAATGTTGGTGACCAGAGAGACTTGGGTGTCCTGATACAAGAAAAACAAAAATTTAGCATGCAGATATAGCAAACATTTAGGAAGGCAAATGACATGTTGGCCTTTATTGCAAGGGGGCTGGAGTATAAGAGTAAGGAAGTCTTACTACAATTATACAGGGCTTTGGTGAGGCCTAGAGCACTGCGTACAGTTTTGGTCTCCTTATCTAAGGAAGGATATACTTGCCTTAGAAGGTTCACTAGATTAATTCCTGGGATGGGAGGCTTGTCCTATGAGGAGAGGTTGAGTAGAATGGGCCTACACTCTGGAGTTTAGAAGAATGAGAGATGATCTCATTGAAACATATAAGATTCTGAGGGGGCTTGACAGGATAAAGGCTGAGAGGTTGTTTCCCCTGGTTGGAGAGTCTAGAACTAGAGGGCATAGTCTCAGGATAAGGGGTCGGCCATTCAAAACTGAGATGAGGAGGCATTTCTTCACTCAGAGGGATGTGAAACTTTGGAATTCTCTACCCCAGAGGGCTGTGGATGCTGAGTCATCGAGTATATTCAAAGCTGAGATCGATACATTTTTGGACTCTAGGGGAATCAAAGGATTTGGGGATTGGGCAGGAAAGTGGAGTTGAGGTTGAAGAACAGCCATCATCTTATTGAATTGCGGAGCAGGCTCGAGGGGCTGCATGGCCTACTCCTGCTCCTATTTCTTATGTTCTTTGGGTACAAGAGTTCTTCTATCTTTATTATTTTGGTTGAATATATTAGCCTTATTGTGCCAAACAGCCTTGGCTGCACTACTAAGATACTGATCAAATTACCAACCAAATGAGGACTCAATGAGGATGAAAGTTGCTGACCATCCCAGCATGGCTCCAGCTCTTTCAAGATCTCTGACATAGCCACTATTCCTCCCTCAAGCCCCCCCCCCCCTCTCTAATTGCATGGACACAGACACAAAATATTTTTTTATTGCAAGGATATTGGGCCCATAAATTCTTCAATGGAAGAATGTCATAATTAGGCATAGGGTATTAACAGACGCATAGTAGCAGGATGCGGGCATTTACTCAGCCATGGGTCGATAAAGAAAAAAAGAAAAAGACAGCTTTCCTTTACATCATACAGTATTATAGAGTTACCACACACGTGAGCACGAACAGACACTGGTGGCAGGGGCAGCTGCGGAGAGTCCGCCTCAGTGGGACCACTCCTATCCAGGCTCTGCTCAGCTGGATGCAGATACTGAACCCTGGAGACTATCCTTTAAAAGGAGAATGATCGAGGGACAGCAGCACATTTGTGAGGTGTTGGAACAGGTGCCACGCGCACTCTCCACAATACTGCAGAGGATGGAGGAGTCCAACTCCTGCATGAGTGGAATGGTGGCACAGGTACAGGAGGGAATCTCTGAGATAGTGTCACAGGGACATGAGCAACTCTCTGAGATAATGTCACGGGTAAGTGCGGGAATGTCTGCGATGGAGAGAAGGCTAGCCTCCATGGAGCTTCAAGCACGGCTCACAAATGAGTCCATTCAGGCCCTGATAATGGCCGTTAGGATTCACAGTGAACAATATTCTGCCGCCTTAAACAGGCAGGCAGATACACCAGCACTGGCCTTACAAGGCATCACACATGTCCTCCAAACTGTTGTCCAACAGAGTGGTAGGAGTGATGTGGGCCTGACCCAGGGGAGGGATGATGGCAAAAGGGGACGTGGAAGTGGGGACGTCACTTAAAGCGCTCCCACGTCTCACCCATTGCCCCCCTCTCAACTAGTACCCGCAATGCTGCCTCCTCTCCAGGTGGCCGAGTCTGCCCCGGCACAGGTGCAAGTGGAGCACTCTTTGGAGGGGTCCGCATGGGCACCAAAACCCATAGGGCGTAGGCCCAAAGCATCTAATTGATCAGGGCATTTTAAGAATTCTGGGAATTCCACCTTTTCCCTGAGTATGTAAAACTTTGGCCATTGACCAAAATCCGAAGATGGAAGGATAGGTGAGAGGTCACCAGACGAATCAACAGCACACACAGTGGAAGGTGGGAGAATTACTGCTTCAGACAAGTCTCTGTTTTGATGCAAAACCTACAGCAGGTGGTCAACGATCAGCACTAATTCGAGAGGCAGTCGGCCATTGAAAGAGGCAACTGCTCCAGACGTGGCGGAGCCATGCCTCGGTTCTGATGCAAAACCAATCGACACCTAGGACGTGGGATGAAAAGGGAGCCTTGTGTGACAAGTGCTCGATGATCGGAATGAATTCGAAGAACAATGGCCCATCGAGAGAAGCAATTGCAACACGATGAGAGATCATCAAAAGCCATCAAGGACTCTTAAGGACTTTGTAAGAACTGTTTAAGCAGACATGAAGCGCCTCATTTAACGACGAAAACTATTGTAAGAGAGGGGTATATAAGAGAAAGCTCGAAACCCCTCTCTCTCTTGTTTGCTCTCTTGCTTTTGGTCTCTTGTTTTTTGCTGTTGTTTGCTGTCTCTGGTTCTTGCTCTCTTGCTTCTTAGCTCTTATCTCTTTTCCAGCTCTCTCTCTCTCTCTTCCTCTTAGTTCCTGCTCGCTTTTTTTTCTCCTGAGCTCTCCAGGGAGGAGAGCAGCTTCCAGCGGAACCAACGAATCCCACGTGAGAGAACCGGTCAGCCAGACCTGCGAGTGCAAAGGATTGGTGAGCCTCGACCATACGTGTGTGTGTGTGATAGGTGTCTCCAGGATCCCCACCAACCTCTTAGTTTAGCAGGATTAAGTACTGTGGTGGCTGTGTGTAACTCAAAGTCCTGTGTAGGACCGTTTTTATCATTATTTTCTTCGTGTTGACGGTATAATAAAACCAACATTCCAATTCAATTCAAACACCGAGTTTGTGTGTTCTCTGTGCTGTTCGACTACCAGATCCATCACCGGGTGCGTTAGCATAAGTCCCGTTTTCCTGAACCCCCGATCCGTGAGGTATAAGTGTTCCTTGGCCGGACCGGGGACCAGATAGCTGCACCAATCAATAGGATGAGAACAACCCCAAAACACCCTACAGCATGAACAAGAGCAACCTGCCACTACCTCTGCTGCAACCACAGGCATGCACCACGTAGAAGTAGTCGGAAGAGAAAGGCAAAGGTTTTGTAAGCAAGAAGGGTATGCATAAGGGTGTTTGACAGTTGGTCATGTTTTTTTATTTATATTTGCTTTTTGTTAAACTCACATTAAATATTACGATTGTCACCACTACTGCCACGTCTTGGCCATTCAAGTCTGGCTTTTCTAACAAGGTTCTTTCATGAGGTTCACCATGAACGGTGACACTTGATGCCACCCATTGGCTCACTTTACAGTGGGTGTATGTGCAGTTGCAGGACTGTTTTGTGCAAGGAGGGGTGGGGGGGGGGGTTGGTGTTGCTGCTACTCTATCCAGGTGCTGCAAGGACTGCACTCTTCACACTTTCTGATGTTAGGAGAACCGTTCACATATCAGTGACTCCCTGGCCTCACGAGCAGCCAGGTGAGCAGCTGCTCTGCCCGTGGGCTGCTCCTGCTCCTCCTCCTCCTCAATGTGGATGACAGATGTGGATGGGGCCTCCTCAAGCGGCACCCCTCTCTGTTGTGCCGTGTTGTGCAGGGCACAACACACGACTATAATTCGTCCCCCTCTGTCTGGTGCGTATTGATGCGCTCCCCCAGAATGATCAAGACACCTAAATCGCATCTTGAGCAGACCTAGAGATAGTATACTCAATTGTAGGCCTGGTAACAATGTGGCTGTCGTTATGTCGACGCTCGGTGATGGGGTTCCTCAGAGGTGTAATCAGCACGTGTGCAGGGGAGCCATGTGGCCCCAAGGAGCCAGCCCTTATGGGTATTCGGTGCATGGAAGAGGGGTGGGATGTTGGATTCCCAGAGGATGAGGGAATCGTGGCAGCTGCTGGGGATTCTGGCGCACACGTGAAGGAATCTTTTGCAGTGGTCACAAACGAGCTGAGTGTTGATGGAGTGATAGCCCTTCCTGTTGATAAACAGTCCTGGCTCATGTGGAGGTGCTTGTATTGCTATACGGGTGCAATCGATTGCACCCTGCAACTGCGGGAAGCCAGCCATAGAGTGGAATCCCACTGCCCTCTCCGTCTGGCTGAGGTCATCCATGGGGAAATTGACGTACTGCAAGGCCCTGCGAAACAAGCCGTCAGTGACCTGCCTAATGCATTTGTGTGTAGACTACTGAGAGACCCTGGCGATGTCCCCAGTGGCACCCTGGCCCAGCCGGGAGCAGCTCGGCATGAAGGAGGCTACAGATGTCTGCGACTACCTGGTGACTGTCTCTGAGCCTCCGTATGCATTGCTCCTTAGAGACGAACTGAGCCTCAGTGTGTAGACCCAGTGACGAGGGTAGTGCCTCCTGCGACGTCGCTCTCTCTGTTGTTGCCCTCTGTGGTCTTGTGCAGGTGTCTGTGGTGCAGCACTGTGTTGTGGAGCTCCAATTGGCGGAGGTTGACGCTGTGCCTGGCGAGGCTGGTGATGGTGCTTGTCCTTGGATGTAGTGGTGAATGCAGCCATGGCACCCCCTCATCTTGACAGTGTGAGTTTGAGGGGGTCCGCAAAGTAGTTAAATACGTTAGAACAGAAGAATTTTGAGTGGAAAGTAAGAATTTTCAGTGAAAACACAAAGATCACTTTGTCTGAAAGAACAAAGTGCCCTGCTGCAATAAATTACCTTTTCTCCCCATCTGTCAAATAAGCATTTGCATCTCTCACTGGCTGCTGGCTGAAACGCGTCTGTTGCAACATGGAGTGATTCCCACAGCACGGGAAACACGCTGAGGATGCTTTAAAATCGCACCTCTGCCTCAAAGTGGAGAAAATTAAGTAGTTCAACTCCCGAAACTATCTCAACAAGTGTGTAAGGTATCATCCCACCAGCTTTAATTACCAGTGGGACTTCCGCATTCGGGAGGTGCGCGCGCACCCAGACAGCGTCAGTGAGGAAACCAGAAGTCTGCGGGATGGAGCCGGGCTCCGAACCCGAACGGGATTTCCCTGATTTTCAGAGGCCCCCGCCACCAACGCACCTGCAAATTCACAGGAAAGTTGAGCCCCAAGAATCATAGAAAGGTTACAGCACGGAAGGAGGTCATTCGGCCCATCGAGTCTGTGCCAGCTCTATGCAAAAGCAAACCAGCTAGTCCCACTTCCCCGCCCTTTCCCCGTGGCCCTGCAAATTTCTTCCTTTCAAGTACTTATCCAGTTCCCTTTTGAAGGCCATGATTGAATCTGCCTCCACCAGCCCCCTCGGGCAGTGCATTCCAGATCCTAACCACTCGCCATGAAAAAAGGTTTTTCCTCATGTCACCTTTGGTTCTTTTGCCAATCACCTTAAATCTATGTCCTCTGGTTCTTGACCCTTCCGCCAATGGGAACAGTTTCTCTCTATCTACTCTGTCTAGACCCTTCATGATTTTGAATACCTCTATCAAATCTCCTCGCAACCGTCTCTGTTCCAAGGAGAACAACCCCAGCTTCTCCAGTCGATCCACGTAACTAAAGTCCCTCATCCCTGGAATCATTCTAGTAAATCTCTTCAGCACCCTCTCTAAGGTCTTTACATCATTCCTGAAGTGCGCTGCTCAGAACTGGACACAATACTCCAGCTGTGACCGAACCAGTGTTTTATAAAGATTCATGACTTCCATACTTTTGTAATCCATGCCTCTATTTATAAAGCCCAGGATCCCGTATGCTTTTTTAACCGCTTTCTCAACCTACCCTGCCACCTTCAACGATTTGTGCACATATATCCCCTGATCTCTCTGTACCTGTATCCCTTCTAGAGTTCTGCCCTCTTGTTTATGTTGCCTCTCCTTGTTCTTCCTACCAAAATGTATCAGTTCGCATTTTTCTGCATTAAATTTCATCTGCCACGTGTCCGCCCAGACCACCAGCCTGTCTATATCCTCTTGAAGTCTCTGACTATCCTCCTCACCATTTACCACGTCTCCAAGTATTGTGTCATCTGCAAATTTTGAAATTGTGCCCTGTACACCCAAGTCCAAGTCATTAATATATATCAAGAAAAGCAGTGGTCCCAGCACTGAACCTTGGGGAACACTACTGTACACCTCCCTCCAGTCCGAAAAACAATTGTTCACCACTACTCTCTGTTTCCATATCCATGTTGCTACTGTCCCCTTTATTCCATGGGCCGCAATCTTGATGATAAGCCTACCGTGTGGCACTTTATCAAACGCCTTTGGAATTCCATATACACCACATCAACTGCATTGCCCTCATCTACCCTCTCTGTTACCTCATCAAAAAAACTATAACAGGTTAATTAAACACAATTTGCCTTTAACAAATCCGTGCTGGCTTTCCCTAATCAATCCACCCTCGAACAAGTGACTGTTAATTCTGTCCCGGTTTATCATTTCTAAAAGTTTCTCCACCACTAAAGTTAAACTGACTGTCCGACAGTTGCTGGGTTTATCCTGACACCCTTTTTTGAACAAGGGTGTAACATTTGTAATTCTCCAGTCCTCTGGCACCACCCCCGTATCTACGGATGTTTGGAAGATTATGGCCAGTACCTCCGCAATTTCCACCTTTACTTCCCTCAACAACCTAGGATGCATCCCATCCGGACCGGGTGACTTATCAACTTTAAGTGCAGTTAGCCTTTCAATTACCTCTTATTTATCAGTTTTTAGCCCATCCAGTATCTCAACTATATCTTCCTTTACTGAGACTCTGACAGCATCTTGATCCTTGGTAAAGACAGATGCAAAGTACTCATTTAGTACCTCAGCCATCCCCTCTGCCTCCATGAGTAGATCTTCTTCATGGTCCCTAATCGGCCCCACCCCTCCTCTTACTACCCCGTTTACTGTTTACATGCCTGTAGAAGACTTTTGGATTCCCTTTTATCTTGGCCGCTAGTCTATTATTATACTCTCTCTTTGTCCCTCTTATTTCCTTTTTCACTTCCCCTCTGAACTTTCTGTATTCTGCCTGGTTCTCACTTGTGTTATCAACCTGACATCTGTAATACGCCCCTTTTTTCCATTTCATCTTACTCACTATCTCTTCTGTCACCCAGGGAGCTCTGGCTTTAGTTGGCCTACTTTTCTGCCTTGTGGGAATGTGCGTAGACTGTACCCAGACCATCTCCTCCTTCAAGGCCGCCCACTGTTCGATTACAGTTTTGCCTGCCAATCTTTGATTCCAATTTACCCGGGCCAGATCTGTTCTCATCCCATTGAAATTGGCCCTCCTCCAATTGAGTATTTTTACTTTAAAGCGGTCCGTGTCCTTTTCCATAGCTATTCTTAACCTTATGATACTATGATCGCTGCTCCCTAAATGTTCCCCCCCTGACACTTGCTCCACTTGGCCCATCTCATTCCCTGGAATCAAGTCCAGCAATGCCTACTTCCTCGTTGAGCTGGAAATGTACTGGTTAAGAAAATTATCCTGAACGCATTTCAAGAATTCTTCCCCCTCTTTGCCCCTAATATTATTATTGTTATCCCAGTCTATATTAGGATAGTTGAAGTCCCCAGTTATCACTACTCTATAGCTTTTGCAGCTCTCTGTAATTTCCCTGCAAATTTGCTCCTCTATATCATTCCCACTAGTTGGTGGCCTATAGAATACACCCAGTAGTGTAATGGCACCTCTTTTATTTCTTAACTCTAACCAAATAGATTCTGTCCTTGACCCCTCCAGGACATCCTCTCTCTCCAGTACTGCAATATTCTCCATAATCAAGATGTGGAGATGCCGGTGATGGACTGGGGTTGATAATTGTAAACAATTTTACAACACCAAGTTATAGTCCAACAATTTTGTTTTAAAATTCACAAGCTTTCGGAGGCTTCCTCCTTCCTCAGGTGAATGTCAAGAAATCCTCGAACCTCTCGCATTTATAAATCACAGAACAATACCTGGTGATTACAGATAGTCTTTTCAACTGCCTGTTGCCAGGGCAACCAAAGTGTTCAGACAGAGAGGTGTTACCTACAGGGCCACCGAATATACAAACGGCCAGAACAAAAAAAAAACAGAGAGAGAGAGGCAGAAACATCTGGAAGGAAAAGACAGCAATTGACCCATTATATTAAAAATAGATAACTTTTGTTCGCTGGTGGGGTTACGTGTAGCGTGACATGAACCCAAGATCCTGGTTGAGGCCGTCGTCATGGGTGCGGAACCTGGCTATCAATTTCTACTCGACGATTTTGCGTTGTCGTGTGTCTCGAAGACCGCCTTGGAGTACGCTTACCCGAAGGTCGGTGGCTGAATGTCCTTGACTGCTGAAGTGTTCCCCGACTGGGAGGGAACCCTCCTGTCTGGCGATTGTTGCGCGGTGTCCGTTCATCCGTTGTCGCAGCGTCTGCATGGTCTCACCATTGTACCATGCTTTGGGGCATCCTTTCCTGCAATGTATGAGGTAGACAACGTTGGCCGAGTCACAGGAGTATGAACCATGCACCTGGTGGGTGGTGTCCTCTCGTGTGATGGTGTTATCTGTGTCGATGATCTGGCATGTCTTGCAGAGGTTACCGTGGCAGGGTTGTGTGGTGTCATGGACGCTGTTCTCCTGAAAGCTGGGTAATTTGCTGCGAACGATGGTCTGTTTGAGGTTGGGTGGCTGTTTAAAGGCGAGTAGTGGAGGTGTGGGGATGGCCATAGCGAGGTGTTTGTCGTCATTGATGACATGTTGAAGACTGCAGAGAACATGGCTTAGTTTCTCCGCTCCGGGGACGTACTGGACGACGAAGGGTACTCTGTTAGTTGCGTCCCGTGTTTGTCTTCTGAGGAGGTCGATGCGATTTTTCGCTGTGGCCCGTCGGAACTGTCGATCGATGAGTCGAGCGTCATATCCCGTTCTTACTAGGGCGTCTTTCAGCGTCTGTAGGTGTCCATCGCGTTGCTCCTCGTCTGAGCAGACCCTGTGTATTCGCAGGGCCTGTCCATAGGGGATGGCCTCTTTGACGTGGTTAGGGTGGAAGCTAGAAAAGTGGAGCATCGTGAGGTTGTCCGTGGGCTTGCGGTAGAGTGAGGTGCTGAGGTGCCCGTCTTTGATGGAGATTCGTGTGTCCAAGAAAGAAACTGATTCCGAGGAGTAGTCCATGGTGAGCTTGATGGTGGGATGGAACTTGTTAATGTTATCGTGTAGTCTCTTTAGTGATTCTTCGCCGTGGGTCCATAGAAAGAAAATGTCGTCGATGTATCTGGTATATAGCGTTGGTTGGAGGTCCTGTGCAGTGAAGAAGTCCTGCTCGAACTTGTGCATGAAAATGTTGGCGTATTGGGGTGCGAATTTGGTCCCCATGGCTGTTCCGTGTGTTTGGGTAAAGAACTGGTTATCGAATGTGAAGACATTGTGATCCAGGATGAGACGAATGAGTTGTAGGATGGTGTCTGGAGATTGGCTGTTGTTGGTGTTGAGTATTGATGCTGTCGCAGCGATGCCGTCATCGTGGGGATACTGGTGTATAGTGCCGAGACGTCCATCATGGTGAGAAGTGTTCCTGGTTCAACTGGTCCGTGGGTACTGAGTTTTTGTAGGAAGTCTGTAGTGTCGCGACAGAAGCTGGGGGTTCCCTGTACGATGGGTTTCAGGATGCCCTCGATGTATCCAGAGAGGTTCTCACACAGGGTTCCGTTGCCTGATACGATAGGACGTCCGGGTGTGTTGGCTTTGTGTATCTTTGGGAGGCAGTAGAAGTCTCCCACGTGGGGAGAACGTGGGATGAGAGCGCGTAGGATGCTTTGAAGGTCTGGTTCGAAGGTCTTGATCAGTTTGTTGAGCTGGTGGGTGTGTTCTTTGGTCGGATCTGCGGGTAACCGTCTGTAGTGTTCCTGGTTGTCCAGTTGTCGGTATGCTTCTTTGCAATAGTCCGTTCTGTTCTGTATGACGATGGCTCCTCCTTTGTCCGCTGGTTTGATGACGATGTTGCGGTTGGTCTTGAGAGCGTTGATGGCGTTGCGTTGTGCTCGGGTGACATTCTGGACTGTCTTCTGAGTGCGGCTGATGAATCTGGCATTGACGCATTTCCTGACAGCTTGAGCATACATGTCAAGCTGAGGGCAACGACCCTCCGGAGGAGTCCAGTTTGACTCTTTCCTCTTCGGTTGCTGTACCGCGGATCCCTTTGTCTGCTGTTCCGGATCGTTGATTGTCTCATTGGGTTCGCTGCTGGAATTTTGGGGTTTGTGGAAGAATTCCTGGAACCCCATTCTCCTGATGAATTCCTCTGTGTCCGCCGCGAGACTAATGGGGTCCATTTTGGTAGTGGGGCAGAAATTGAGCCCTCGGCTGAGAACTTCGATTTCGTCTGGTTGAAGGGTGTGGTCAGACAAATTGACGATAGACTTCCCTGTGGTTGCAACCATGGTACCAGGGGAAGCTTGGTCGATGCTGGTGGTGATGCCGAGTTTCTCAAGCTTCCTGCTCTTGGTTTTCATGTCGGCAGCGTAGTTCCGTTGCCTCGTCTGTTTGGCGGTATCTCGTAGCTGGTCTGCTGTGTCCTGAGTACAGGTTGAGAGTATGGACTCTATCTTAGTTTCGAGGTTGCGGCGTCTGCTGTAGAGTTGGTGTATGAGATGGTTGCGGAGTGTGCGAGAGGTACGACGGCAGAGTCTCTCAGCGTAATCCGAGTTGTATGTGGACTTGAGTGGGTTCGTTTTAAAATAAAATTGTTGGACTATAACTTGGTGTTGTAAAATTGTTTACAATTGTCAACCCCAGTCCATCACCAGCATCTCCACATCATGGCTACCATCGACATCACAAACTGCCGGCTCACAGTGGAAAGGATATCCAAGAAGATCGCGCATATAGACACAGACATCAAGTTTTTACAGAGCTGCAAGAAAGCAGACAAGATCCCGAAAGGACTACAGATCACGAACCCACTCAAGTCCACATACAACTCGGATTACGCTGAGAGACTCTGCCGTCGTACCTCTCGCACACTCCGCAACAATCTCATACAACAACTCTACAGCGGACGCCGCAACCTCGAAACTAAGATAGAGTCCATACTCTCAACCTGTACTCAGGACACAGCAGACCAGCTACGAGATACCGCCAAACAGACGAGGCAACGGAACTACGCCGCCTACATGAAAACCAAGAGCAGGAAGCTTGAGAAACTCGGCATCACCACCAGCATCAACCAAGCTTCCCCTGGTACCATGGTTGCAACCACAGGGAAGTCTGTCGTCAATTTGTCCGACCACACCCTTCAACCAGACGAAATCGAAGTTCTCAGCCGAGGGCTCAATTTCTGCCCCACTACCAAAATGGACCCCATTAGTCTCGCGGCGGACACAGAGGAATTCATCAGGAGAATGAGGCTCCAGGAATTCTTCCACAAACCCCAAAATTCCAGCAGCGAACCCAATGAGACAATCAACGATCCGGAACAGCAGACAGAGGGATCCGCGGTACAGCAACCGAAGAGGAAAGAGTCAAACTGGACTCCTCCGAAGGGTCGCTGCCCTCAGCTGGACATGTATGCTCAAGCTGTCAGGAAATGCGTCAATGCCAGATTCATCAGCCGCACTCAGAAGACAGTCCAGAATGTCACCCGAGCACAACGCAACGCCATCAATGCTCTCAAGACCAACCGCAACATCGTCATCAAACCAGCGGACAAAGGAGGAGCCATCGTCATACAGAACAGAACGGACTATTGCAAAGAAGCATACCGACAACTGGACAACCAGGAACACTACAGACGGTTACCCGCAGATCCGACCAAAGAACACACCCACCAGCTCAACAAACTGATCAAGACCTTCGATCCAGACCTTTAAAGCATCCTACGCGCTCTCATCCAACGTTCTCCCCGCGTGGGAGCCACACCCGGATGTCCTATCGTATCAGGCAACGGAACCCTGTGTGAGAACCTCTCTGGATACATCGAGGGCATCCTGAAACCCACCGTACAGGGAACCCCCAGCTTCTGTCGTGACACTACAGACTTCCTACAAAAACTCAGCACCCACGGACCAGTTGAACCAGGAACACTTCTCACCACGATGGACGTCTCGGCACTATACACCAGTATCCCCCACGATGACGGCAACGCTGCAATAGCATCAATACTCAACACCAACAACAGCCAATCTCCAGACGCCATCCTACAACTCATCCGCTTCATCCTGGATCACAATGTCTTCACCTTCGATAACCAGTTCTTTACCCAAACACACGGAACAGCCATGGGGACCAAATTCGCACCCCAATACGCCAACATTTTCATGCACAAGTTCGAGCAGGACTTCTTCACTGCACAGGACCTCCAACCAACGCTATACACCAGATACATCGACGACATTTTCTTTCTATGGACCCACGGCAAAGAATCACTAAAGAGACTACACGATAACATTAATAAGTTCCATCCCACCATCAAGCTCACCATGGACTACTCCTCGGAATCAGTTTCTTTCTTGGACACACAAATCTCTATCAAAGACGGGCACCTCAGCACCTCACTCTACCGCAAGCCCACGGACAACCTAACGATGCTCCACTTTTCCAGCTTCCACCCTAACCACGTCAAAGAGGCCATCCCCTATGGACAGGCCCTGCGAATACACAGGGTCTGCTCAGACGAGGAGGAACGCAATGGACACCTACAGACGCTGAAAGACGCCCTAGTAAGAACGGGATATGACGCTCGACTCATCGATTGACAGTTCCGACGGGCCACAGCGAAAAATCGCATCGACCTCCTCAGAAGACTAACACGGGGCGCAACCAACAGAGTACCCTTCGCCGTCCAATACTTCCCCGGAGTGGAGAAACTACGCCATGTTCTCCGCAGCCTTCAACGTGTCATCAATGACGACAAACACCTCACTAAGGCCATCCCCACACCTCCACTACTCGCCTTTAAACAGCCACCCAACCTCAAACAGACCATCGTTCGCAGCAAATTACCCAGCTTTCAGGAGAACAGCGTCCACGACACCACACAACCCTGCCACGGTAACCTCTGCAAGACATGCCAGATCATCGACACAGATAACACCATCACACGAGAGGACACCACCCACCAGGTGCATGGTTCATACTCCTGTGACTCGGCCAACGTTGTCTACCTCATACATTGCAGGAAAGGATGCCCCAAAGCATGGTACAATGGTGAGACCATGCAGACGCTGCGACAACGGATGAACGGACACCGCGCAACAATCGCCAGACAGGAGGGTTCCCTCCCAGTCGGGGAACACTTCAGCAGTCAAGGACATTCAGCCACCGACCTTCGGGTAAGCGTACTCCAAGGCGGTCTTCGAGACACACGACAACGCAAAATCGTCGAGCAGAAATTGATAGCCAGGTTCCGCACCCATGACGACGGCCTCAACCGGGATCTTGGGTTCATGTAACGCTACACGTAACCCCACCAGCGAACAAAAGTTATCTATTTTTAATATAACGGGTCAATTGCTGTCTTTTCCTTCCGGATGTTTCTGCCTCTCTCTCTCTGTTTTTTTTGTTCTGGCCGTTTGTATATTCGGTGGCCCTGTAGGTAACACCTCTCTGTCTGAACTCTTTGGTTGCCTTGGCAATGGGCAGTTGAAAAGACTCTCTGTAATCACCATGTATTGTTCTGTGATTTATAAATGCGAGAGGTTCGAGGATTTCTTGACATTCACCTGAGGAAGGAGGAAAACTCCTTAATCAATACTGCCATCACCCCTCCTCCTTTCTTTCCTTCCTTATCTTTCCTGAACACCTTGTATCCAGGAATATCTCCACCTTCTCCTGTATATCTTTGTTCTTATTCTTTCATTACAACAGTGACTGTACTTCAAAAGTATTTAATTGGCTGTAAATCACTTTGGGACATCCTGAGGTCGTGAAAGGCACCATATAAATACAAATCCTTCTTTCTTTTCTTACCTTCTATTCTAAACAGTGACTTAAAAGTGAGTACTGTATATCCATAATCTTAAATATAAAATATATAGCCAGGCTACTGAGAATAAATCCATACTGTCCAATGGCACTAATAGAAGCCTATTTGTAGCAAGTCCCCCTTCACTACAAGGTACTGGAACCAGAACATCTGCAATAAAGCAAAATGGTTCAAATAAAGCAAAATGACGCACAGATTAAAATTCATACTCTCCTCTGTCATAATTCCAATCGTTTTCTTGCTTTATCAATGTGGACTAGTTTCACATGGCAGGGATCCCCACTCTAATTCTACCAAAACTGTATTGAATATGATAACAAACATCCCCGTGCAATGCAGAAAAATGTAAAATGGTCCAATTTATCAATGGATACAAGTGAGTTAATGAAACCTTTTAACCAACTCTGCAAACAGAAATTAATTGGGTAGAGAGAGTCACATAAAAACATTTTGTCCACCATGATTCTAGACTCCAGGTTGCTGTTGTATTGTCTCACTGCCTGTTGTATATAAGGCAGAATTTCCTCCAGCTAAACAGTGGCAAGACAAAAGCCATCCTATTCAGTTCTCATCAGAGCCTCCATACCCTCAACTTCCATTCATTGGAAAGACTTAAGCTGGGAATTTCTTCTGAGCTGCTCCCGCTCCGCCACTGTAATTTCACCAGAAGTGCAACGGAAACCCTGTTTACATATATACATGGGGAATTCTGCCACACACTTCTGGCAAACTTACAGCAGCGGTGCGGGAGCAGCTCTGAGGAAATTCTCAGCCCTAGGAAGTTTGTATTGAGGAAGCAATGGCTAAGGCTCACATTTCCCACATCCTAATGCCTGCTCCAGGCACCCTGGTTCAGCCAGTACAAGCTGGTGCACTGTAATAGTCATACATTTTGTGTTGTGATGATTCCTCGGGAAAATGGATAATTAAAGGATTGTCAGATCCCAAGCTAAAATGTATTCCAATTTGTATATTGTCGCAAAATGCTGGCCTAGCACTAATATTTTGATAGAGCAGTTAAGAATTAATCAAAGTTCACTTTTGTAATGAATTTGCTGACAGTCCCTGTCAGATATTTTGTTAAAATAATCTTACATCTCTTGAAGGTACTTTGAAACGAGAGAAAGAGAGAACATAGTAATTACTGTAAATGCCACAGTGACAGGTTTCAAATAGTATGATGGAACAGTTTCCCTAATCGCTTCCTATACCCTCGGGGCAAGACAGACATCTGCTTTAATGGAGTTCCTGATAAGAACTCCAAAGATGAGTGCAATGTGACAGGATAAACACCCTTCCACCAAAAAAAAATTGTCATCCAAAGCAGCCTTGTGACAATGGAATTAAAATTCTACAGCACAAGACATCAAGCGCCAACCCAGCTAAAAAATAATACATTGCCATCAACAATCTTGTCTGGCTTATGGTTTTTCCTTCCAATTTGTCCAGCAGCCCATTTCCATTGCTGTAATACCTTCACCAAGTTCTCTGCTTTATTATCTTGTCCAGCGTGCCCACCTACTTTTCATTGTCTGATCTCCCACTTATATTACAGAACTGCTTCTACTCAAGAGTCCTGTATGAAAAATGGGCAAAGCTAAAATCAAGTATGTACAGTATGTGAGTTCTTCTGACACTCATGTTGCTCGGGCAAAGAAGAAGGAGGTTTTATTATGCAACTGACCCATATTGTGTATGACCTGGGAGGGCTGGATGCAAACATTAGTTCTCCAAAATAGAAAAATGCTCCATTCGTGATATCCCTCATTTTGCTGACCACAAAAAAAACTTAAAGAAAACATAAATTATTTTAACACTAAAAATTGAGGCTAAATCAGTATTGTATAAAAAGAATGCGAAGGCTCTTGGGGAGATTATTCTGCCTGTGGGAAACCTCATCCACTTGCTGCTCATATTGTAAATTTGCAAGCGTGCTGCCCTTGATTTTTATAGATAGAAAATTGCAGGCATAGTCCTGCTATGCATGGCTGCTGGGTGAGGCTCCCTGGGAGCAGTGTGAGCTTGGAATATTGCCGCTAGCCTGCTTGTGGGATGAATTATCAAATCTCTCTGAGTACATTATTCCTGTGTCACAGTGCAATCTAGAGTGTCCATGCGACATCACCAATGCAAGTATTCCTGAGTTTAGTACTTTGAGATTTCTAACAACTGAGCATTACACAGGGTCAGCTCAAGACAGCCATGACTTCTGCGGGCACAGAGGGGCCTCAACTTTTGGGGGCAGTGATGTTCGGCCGCACAAGCCTCATTTACGTTTTCAATCGTTAGTTGCTAAAATAGCACTGATCTGCCGTTTCGGGGTCCAAAAAACAGATAAGCATGAGTGTTTTATACATTATGCACACTGATGGATGTCTGTAGTTGGGAAGAGATTACTGGAGCAAAAGACAGAAATTAAAAGCCAATGGAAGGAAAGGACGCAGTTGAAAGAATCTAGAAATTGCTGGAATAATAGTGAAAATAGGAACAATCAGAGAATGAGAGAAAAAGGACAGCGAGCAATGGGGTAACAGAAATCAGAGATGAGTAAGCTTAAATTTGCTGGATGAAATGCCAATTTATGTTGTCCAGTTTTTTTGTAAAGAAAATTACAGAGAACAGGAATTTCAGCTCTACGGAAAGAGTAACAGAGATAGAGAGAGACAGTTAGACAGATCCTGCCCAATTTTACATCCATCATTCTTTCTCAATGCCTCAAAGCTGGAAAATCGTACCACCCCCAGTTTCTCCTTCCCTCTACCTTGGCGTCACAGTCGCTCTTTCCAACCTTGGTCGTGTTCTGCATTTTGGGCCTTGGCACTTTACCTACATTTTGCTATGTTAAAACTTTGTAGGGTTGAAAATAAAGGAATCACAAGCCTAAACGAACATTAGTATGTTTATCTCTCCACCTCCAATCCTTGAGTGTGTATCTCTGCACCTTGCAATCTTGCATTGCATTACGTTTTTGTATCGTGTTTCAGCATTTCCTAACTACTCTGCTCGAGTCAACCCCTATTTTCCCCCAACTTCATCCTCTCCTGAGGGCAACAATTAATAAAAGATAGAGTTAGTGGGAGAACCTTCACCACATGGACTGCAGCGGTTCAAGAAGGCGGCTCACCATCACCTTCTCAAGGGCAATTAGGGATGGGCAATAAATGCTGGCCTTACCAGCGACGCCCACATCGCATGAACAAATAAAAAAAACACTGATATTTACTCAGAGCCGGGGAAAGAGCAGGGGGAGGGTTTCCTGCATGTCCCACTGAATTTAACAGCAGGACGTCTTCGAAATCTATTCAGCAGGTTCCCGCACAACAGCCAGCCAGATTGATAGGCTGGCAGTCTGACAGACTGGCAAGCAGCCGGTGAGCAGATGTCAGGTAAGTTCCACATCACGGTGGGGGATGGGAGTCGGACATCGCAGGGGGGCTGAGCGCTTTGAATATCGTGGGGGACAGATCTGACATCCCCGGGGCGGGTTGGAGATCCTGGGGGGGAGTTGGAGACCAGACATTGTGGGGGGGGGGTGGGAGGGTCGGACGTCGCGCGGGGTGGGGAGTCGGACGTCGCGTGGGGGGGGGGAAGTCGGACATCGCGCGGGGTGGGGGGATGTCGGACATCGCACTGGGGGGAGTCGGACATCGCGCGGGGTGGGGGGAGTCGGACATCGCGCGGGGTGGGGGGATGTCGGACATCGCGTGGGGTGGGGGGATGTCGGACATCGCACGGGGGGAGTCGGACATCGTGCGGGGTGGGGGGATGTCGGACATCGCGCGGGGTGGGGGGATGTCGGACATCGCACGGGGGGAGTCGGACATCGTGCGGGGTGGGGGGATGTCGGACATCGCGCGGGGTCGGGGGAGTCGGACATCGCGTGGGGGGGGATGTCGGACATCGCGCGGGTGGGAGTCGGACATCGAGCGGGGTGGGGGGATGTCGGACATCGCGTGGGGGGGGGGATGTCGGACATCGCGTGGGGGGTGGATGTCGGACATCGCGTGGGGGGGGGGATGTCGGACATCGCGTGGGGGGTGGATGTCGGACATCGCGTGGGGGGGGGGATGTCGGACATCGCGTGGGGGGGTGGATGTCGGACATCGCGCGGGGGGGATGTCGGACATCGCGCGGGGGGGAAGTCGGACATCGCGCGGGGGGGAAGTCGGACATCGCGCGGGGGGGGAAGTCGGACATCGCGCGGGGTGGGGGGATGTCGGACATCGCGTGGGGGGGAAGTCGGACATCGCGCGGGGGGGAAGTCGGACATCGTGCGGGGTGGGGGGATGTCGGACATCGTGCGGGGTGGGGGGATGTCGGACATCGCGCGGGGGGGAAGTCGGACATCGCGCGGGGGGGAAGTCGGACATCGTGCGGGGTGGGGGGTAGTCGGACATCACGTGGGGGGGAGGTCGGACATCGCGCGGGGGGGAGGTCGGACATCGCGCGGGGGGGAGGTCGGACATCGCGCGGGGGGGAGGTCGGACATCGCGCGGGGGGGAGGTCGGACATCGCGCGGGGGGGAAGTCGGACATCGCGCGGTGGGGGGGGGGGGAAGTCGGACATCGCGCGGTGGGGGGGGGGGGAAGTCGGACATCGCGCGGGGGGGGGAAGTCGGACATCGCGCGGGGGGGGGAAGTCGGACATCGCGCGGGGGGGGGGAAGTCGGACATCGCGCGGGGTGGGGGAGGGGGAGTCGGACATCGCGCGGGGGGGGGAGGTTGGACATCGCGCGGGGGGGGGGGAGTCGGACATCGCGCGGGGGGGGAAGTCGGACATCGCGCGGGGGGGGGGGGGAATTCGGACATCGCGCGGGGGGGGGAATTCGGACATCGCGCGGGGGGGTGGGGGGGGAGTCGTACATCGCGCGGGGGGGAGTCGGACATCGCGCGCGGTGGGGGGTGGGGATCCGGACATCGCACAGGCAGGAATCATAGGTAACAGCACGGAAGGAAGCAATTCGGCCCATCGAGTCTGCGCTGGCTCTATGCAAGAGCAATTCAGTTATTCCCACTCCCCCGGCCTATCCCCGTGGCCCTTTTGAAGGCCATGATTGAATCTGCCTCCATCACCCCCTTGGGCAGTGCATTCCAGATCCTAACCACTCGCTGTGTAAAAAAGTTTTTCCTCATGTCGCCTTTGGTTCTTTTGCCAATCACCTTAAATCTATGACCACTGGCTCTTGACCCTTCCGCAAGTGGGAACAGTTTCTCTCTGTCTACTCTGTATTTATGATTTTGAATATCAAATCTCCTCGCACCCGTCTCTGTTCTAAGGAGAACAACCCCGGCTTCTCCAGTCTATCCATGTAACTAAAGGCCTTCACATCCTTCCTAAAGTGCAGTGCCCAGAATTGGACACAATACTCCAGTTGTGGCTGAACCAGTGTTTTATAAAGGTTCATCGTGATTTCCGTACTTTTGTACTCTATGCCTCTATTTATAAAGCCCAGGATCCCGTATGCTTTTTTAATCGCTTTCTCAACCTGCCCTGCCACCTTCAACGATTTGTGCACATATACCCCCAGATCTCACTGTTCCTGTACCCCTTTTAGAGTTGTGCCCTCTAGTTTATATTGCCTCTCCTCGTTCTTCCTACCAAAATATATCACTTCGCATTTTTCTGTGTTAAATTTCATCTGCCATGTGTCTGCCCATGCCACCAGCCTGTCCATGTCCTCTTGAAGTCTATCACTATCCTCTTCACTGTTTACTACACTTCCAAGTTTTGTGTCATCTGCAAATTTTGAAATCCAAGTCATTAATATATATCAAAAAAAGCAGTGGTCCCAGCACCGACCCCTGGGGAACACCACTGTACACCTCCCTCCAGTCCGAAAAACAACCGTTCACCACTACTCTCTGTTTCCTGTCGCTTAGCCAATTCTGTATCCATGTTGCTACTGCCCCCTAACCGGACATCGTAGGGGTGGGGGGAGGAACTGGTCATTGCGCAGGGTGTTGGGGGGAGAGCTGGTCATCGCTTGGGGGGCGAGGGGAGAACCGGGGGGGAAATTGGACATCGTGGGGGAATCGGACATCATGGGGGGATAGGGGAGATACGGCCCATCAGACATCATGTGGGGGTGGGGGGGGTGGTGAATCGGACATCGTGGGTGGTGGTATCAGCGTCCGATGCATGGAGGTAAGCTTGGGGGGCTGGGGGAAGCACTCCTGCTCCTCCTGGCCCACAAGCAGTGCAACAAAGGTGGCCCAGGAATCCCAATGGGTTAAAAATAAAAACAGAGTTAAAATGGAGAAACCCAGCCTCCTTAAAAGATTTCAGTGAACAACCCGTCTCCCAAGAGCAGATTGGTTGCCCGCCCCCAAAACCGCCTCCGTTAAAATCAGGAGCTCAATTTTGAAAGGAAAGTGCCGGTACATTGGGGACAGTGGGGGGGGGGGGGTGCAGGGTAAAGAAAATTGGAATTTTTTGAAGCTGACAGGAATCCCGGCTCCAACCCGCCGAAGAATGCGCATGACCCAGAGTCATCTGGGCGCATGCGCCGTTCCCGAACCCGAAAGTCCCGCCAGCAATTAAAATTGAATTAAATTGAAACACGCCATGGGAAAGTAGTCGTGTTTCAGCCGACAGCCAGTTCAACATTTAAATCCCTGTTTGACAGATGGGGTTTAAAGGTCAGTTAATGCAGCAGGGCACTCAGTTCTCTCAGACAAATTTTGGCTGGGAGATCTTTGTGTTTAGACTGAAAATTCTTGGTTCACACTCAGAACTGTTCTGTTTACACATATTTACCAACTTTTCAGACCCCCCCCAAACTGACACCATCAGGATGGGGGGGGGGGCAATGGCTGCATTCATCAGTACATCCGAGGAGGAGGAACATCACCATCCTCACCAGGCACGGTGCTCACTTCCGCCACTTGCAGCTCCATAACACAGAGGTACGTCACAGGAACCTGCAAAAGAGCACAGAGGTGAACAACAGAGAAAGCGATGTTGCAGGAGGCACTACCCTCGTCAGAGGGTCTACAGACTGAGGCTCAGCTTCTTGGACCTCTCTGAATGCCAATGAAGGCTCTGAGTGTCGCCAAGTAGTCGCAGACATCTGCAGCCTCCTTCATGCTTAGCTGCTCCCAGCTGGGCCTCGCTGCATCTCATTACCCGTCGCAGTTAAAGTCACCACTGCCCTCAACTTCTTCGTCTCCAGATTATTCCAGGGTGCCACCAGTGACATCGCCGCAGTCACTCAGTCATCTGCCCACAAGTGCATAAGGCAGGTCACCGATGGTTTGTTTCGCAGGGCCTCGCAATATGTCAACTTCCCCATGGTCAACCTCAGCCAGATGGAGAGGGCAGTGGGTTTCTACTCTGTGGCTGGCTTCCCATGGGTATAGGGTGCAATTGATAGCACGCGTATAGCAATCCTAGCACCTCCACACGAGCCAGGACTGTTCATCAACAGAATGGGGTATCACTCCAAAAACACTCAGCTCATTTGTGACCACCGCCAAAGATTTCTTCATGTGTGTGTCAGATTCCCTGGTAGCTGCCACGATTCCTTCATTCTGAGGGAATCCAACATCCTGGGGCTCTTCCACACACCAAAAAGCCTTAAGGGTTGGCTCCTCGGGGACAAGGGATACCCCCTGCACAAGTGGATCATGACACCTCTGAGGAACCCCATCAGTGAAGAACAGTGTCGATACAATGACAGCCACATCGCCAACAGGTCTATAATTGAACATGCAATAGGACTGCTGAAAATGCAATTTCGGTGCCTCATTCGTTCTGGGGGAACGCTTCAAAAAGCACCAGTGAGAGTGGGTCGCATTACAGTAATGTGTTGCATCCTGCATAACATGGCGCAACAGAGAGGGGTATCGTTTGATGAGGCCCCATGCCCTCATCCAGCATCCACATCTGCCATGAACAATGAGGAGGAGGAGGAGGAAGCCATCGGCAGAGCAGTGGCTCACCTGGCTGCTCATGAGGCCAGGGAGTCACTAACATGTGAACGCTTCTTACAAGGATATCACAAAGTGAGAATTGTTCAGTCCTCAGACCACCTGAAAAGAGCAGTGCCAAAAATACCTCCCCCGTCCCCTGCACAAAATAGACCTGCAACTTCACATACACCCACTGTAAAGTCACCCACTGGATGGTATCAAGTTTCACCGTTCATGAAAGGGCGCCATCACAAAAGGCAGTCAAGAATGGGCAAGTAGCGGTGAAAAAGATAACATTTAATGTGACTTTATCAAAAACCAAATATAAATGAAAAACATGACCATCTGTCTACCCTTGTGCATACCCTTCGTGATCACAAATCCTTTGCCTTTCTCTTCTGACTACTTCTACGTGGTGCATCCCCTGTGGCTGCAGCAGAGGTAGTGGCAGGTTGCTCATGTTCATGCCCTGACTGCTTAGATGCTTTTGGCCTACGCCCTCTGGGTTTTGGAGCCCGTGAGAGCCCAGCCAAAGACTGCTCCACCTGCACTTGTGCAGGGGCTGACTCGGCCACCTGGAGAGGAGGCAGCATTTCGGGTACTGGTTGAGAGAGGGGCAATGGGTGAGATGTGGGAGCACTTTGGGTGGCGTCCCCACTTCCGTGTCCCCTTTCGCCATCAGCCCTCTCCTGGGCCAGGCCCACATCACTCCTACCACCCTGCTGGAGAATAGTTTGGAGGACATGTGTGATACCTTGTAAGCCCAATTGTAAAGTTTCTTCCTGCCTGTTTAAGGTGGCAGAATGTTGTTCACCTTGAGTCCGAACAGCCGTTGTCAGGGGCTGAATGGATTCGTTTGTGAGTCGTGCTTGACCTCAACGGAGGCTAGCCTTCTCTCCATTGCAGACATTCCCACACTTACCTGCGACACTATCTTAGACATTTCCGCAGTTACCTGCGACGTTATCTCAGACATTTCCGCACTTACCTGTGACACTATCTCAGAGATTGCCTCATGCACCTGTGCCACCATTCCACTAATACAGGAGTTGGACTCCTCCATCCTCTGCGCTATTATGGAGACTGTGCATGGCACCTGTTCCAGTACCTCGTAAACGTGCTGCTGTCCCTCGATCATTCTTCTTTCAAAGGATGGCCCCCGGGGTTTAGCATCTGACGCGGACTCTCCACAGCTGCTGCTGCCACCAGTGTCTGCTCGTGCTCACTTGTGTGATGACTCACCAGGTGCCAACCATTGGAGCAATGACCCTTTAAATCTAGATGGTCCAGCTGACAGCGGATCATGCGGGTGCACAGTCCACCCAATGCGCAGCTTTCGGATGCCAAACCCGGAAACAAGGTTAATGGCCACCAATTAAGTTGCAATCGTGTGAGGAACGGTGAGCTTTTATCATTCGGGTTATCCGTGTGTCCGTTCACCCCCCGCTGCCACCCTGCCGCCCTTTTAAAATCATGCCCCAGATGTGGGCGAGTTGGGGTTGGGTATGAGAATTGTAACATTTTTCCTTCATACCCGCCCCCAACCCACCCGTCCTTGGGGGTTAAAATTCCCCCCAGTATGTCTCCCAAGCAGCCATACTTCACTTTCAAGGTGAGTCACTGAGCATGTTCTGGTTGAAGTTCCTTTGTTTTTTTGGTGATGAAAAATTAATTTAAGTGACAAAAAAAATGTAAGGCTCACTGAGCAACGAGACAGTTTTAAAACATTTTTCTAACTCTGGAGCATTATTCAAGCAGAGTCTATCTTAATGTCAGCTCCCCTCCCAAGACATGAAGCCTGGCCAACAGTCACAAACTGGGGCAAGCAAATTCACATAACAAATGGCCCTGGGATCCCATCACTCTTACTGAGAATCCAAAGCTCAACTGCTTAGATTTAGCCTTGTGTATTCTGAGAATATGATTAATGAAGAGATTCATACACCACATTTGTAGTATCATATGTTACATGCTGAATATCCTCTACAGAGCTAGAATAATGAGGTCTACTGTCACGTTCCACAAACTGAAGCTGGAATTGTGCCAAAAGGCATCGCAGTGATTAATGCATTAAGAAATATTCAATGTTTCTTTGAGAATAATTCTTTATATTTGTAATAATGGAAAAGGGTATGTAGCATTAAAAAATTAAAAATAGCTATAAATGTCATTAAAAGCTGTTTTAATTGAACAAATCACTGGAAAGTTGGTTCATAGCGCTTAATGATACCAGGATTAATTTTCTCAGAAATTTCATAAATCAATTTTTAGAATAAAAATCCAGGTTATTGTGGTGCTGTTAACAACTGTATGATGGGATAGTCTCACTATATGGATTCCTAATAGCAAAATCCTGATAATACTTTGAAGAGGAAAATTAGATTACGATTTTATTTTAAGAAAAAAATAACAACTACAAATTCAAAAAAAAAAGTCTAATAGATTGTTCACATAAGGTCTGTTCATCCAGTCATTGTGTTAACTGCCCTCGGCCGGTGCTAACTCAAATCTCATTCATGAGATTCTTGTGCCACTTACTGAGGTGGTTTCCCATTGCCTTCACCACAGTTTTTATCTTCACAGCACCTTGGGCTGCAACCAAGGCCAAGGAGCCCCACCTACCCTTGCGATAATGGGGGGCGGGGGAGAAGCACCCACACCCATTGGACCCAAGTACCTTCATGGGACTTCAATCCAGTATTCAGAGCTGGGGCTCCGGTCTCCGCTTCCTGCAGCTGTCTGGAGTGGGGCCCAAACTCAACCCTTCTGACTCAGACCCATGAATATCACCACTGAATGAGTGGTCACTGTCTGGGTGAGAGTAACCATTGGATATCAACCCAGTATTTAGAGACCATACTCTAGTCTCCACTCACCAGGGGTGGCTGGAGTGGGGCTAGAACTCTTGGCCTTCTGACTCAGAGGCGGCATTGCTACCGCTAAGCCAAAGGTTCACTCCCTCACACAAGGTATGTCCACCAAATCACTAATGTTTCAGTTATTTTCATTATAGATTATAAGCTTAAGACGGCTAAATATTTGGAAAATGAGATTTCAGGGTCAGAAAGTGACGGGGGAGAGGAAGAAGGATCTGACTGAGTTGGGAGTAAACAGAGTAGATAGATATAAGAGATTATTTTTAATTCAACAGAATGCACACACTCTAGATTGAAAGCAAAGTCAATGGGCTACATTTAAAACTTACTAAAGATGTTTAAAAAGCCAAAAACATCAAATGCTGGAAATCGGAAACAAAAACAGAAAATGCTGGAAACACACAGCAGGCCAGCCAGCACCCAGGAGAGAAGAGGTGGGTCAATGTTTTAGGACAGGTCCTTCTCCATAATTGAAAAATGAAAGATCATCATGCAGGCACAGGATCAGATACCTCCACCTTGAGGATTCAGGAAGAAGCATCTGGTGGAGCATCCAGCAAAAATGAGGAAGAACAAGTGGAGGTTGCAGAAGAGGAGCAGGAACCAGCTGATCAGAGGCCCAGTCCCAAATGTTGCTCAACTACAGGGACCAGAGATTTTAACCTTAGAGTGGCTGCCTATAGAAGGGACGCTGTTTAAAGCACCCTGCATGGTATACTGAATACGGAATGCCCAGCAGCTGAGCATGGCAGGAGGATGCATGGGTGAGGTAGCTGTCTCTCAAAGGACTTCGAGGTACCTGGTGGATGTTAGGAGCAGCCAGCCAGTGTAGGATCGAAAGTGCTGGCAGCAGTTTCAGTGTTTGAGATAACTCAATGACCGCCTTCCTCATGGAATGACAATTAATGCAGGTCTCTTCTGAACATGCTTAGATAGGCGTGCCGAGGTCTGAAGACGTGACTCCTGGGATGAGTCGCACCTGCCTTTCGCTCTTGCAAAGGAACTCCTCTTCCTTCTCCAAATCTAGGAGTGCATAGAGGAATTTCCTTGCTAATTAATTTGCCTGCTAGAAGTGAAATTGCAAAAAAACATCAGCAAACACCAATAGGATGTAATACAATGAGAATGGAGTCAATTTTTTTTAAGAAAGCAAAATCCCCAAATTTTAAATTCAAAAGTTAAAACAAACACACAGCAAACTCCCGTAGCCCAGAGCAGCACCCATTTTAAACGTGTGAGCATCACTAATGGAGCAAGTAGGTGAAAAACATCACTCACTTCCACATGGGATCAATTTGCATGAGATTGCCTCAAATTAGAAATTGTAATGAGGCTCTCACATACTAGTTGTGAGGCCTCCAAAAAAGTTGAAAAATTTTGCCTCACTAAATAAACCTCATGGTTGAGGTATCCAGGTGCTCAGTTCAGTGAGCTGTGCTTCCAGAAATGCATGGGATGCTCACAGAGCACACTATCACTGAATTAGCCCTACTGCCTTTACCAACTGCATCACTGGGGGCTGAACTCATTTTGCCTTTCGGCAACTCAGTTTGTAAATTCCATAACTGCGCTTAGACTGGCTGCTTGTGATTAATAGTAGAGAAATCCACTGTGAGTTAATAGATCTCAATTAGCAGGACATCTATGTTTAAACTAGCTCTGCAGATCGTTTCTCCTGCATTGAAATCACCATCTGCATTCAGTGCCAAATGTACCCTACTCCAAAGTTGAGACAGACGCTTTCTACTGTATGATTACAGAAGCACATTGAGATAACTAAATGTGGATTACGTAAACAGGTAATGGTCCAACAATAGAATCGGAAGACATGTTGAATGAGTTCCTTGTTGACATGCAGAAAGTTTAGGGGCCTGTGGTATTGTTTCTCCCCCCCCCAACCCTGCAATTTTCCTAACCTCTTCTCCTGAAGATGCTAACTCATACTGGCAATGCTGTTCCATGGGTGCTGGTAATCCTCTGCTACTTCACACTAGTTGCCATTATTCATGTATGAATCTTGACAGCAGGTGTTTGCAGGCTGTTTGACTGTGAAGTGCATCATGGTCAAGCCTGACCACAGCTAATGCAACATCCACATACTGGTGTTAAACTGCTGACCAGTACTGCCAGTAAAAACACAGACATTTCATTGGCAATAGGGTTGCTATACTCTCATCTCTTAGGGTTAAGGATGGAGGAGGAATATTCCTCTAGAATTCCCCTTTCTTCTCTGTGGCAAATGACTCCTGCTGGAAAGTGTGAGTGTCAAGAGAGGGCAGGATCAGGCTTGGCTGTGATGTCCCCTCTCATAGTAAAATAGTAAAATTCACACAGGAAGAATGAGCAGCAGTGAGGCATCGAAGTACAGTCGGCACCAGAAGAATTGTGCCCAGCATGGTTCAACACCTTCGGGAGGAGAGGGAAGAAAATTGGGTAATAAATAAATAAATCAGACCATTAAAAAATATTTACCGACTGTGTTAGAATACTGACCACCTTATTTCTCAGTAATGAACTGTGATTAACACTCTATAAACTTTGAATCATTAATCGTTCAGTGAGGATGTCACCATGCATCAGTCGTATATGAGTTAGACACAGTTTAAGTTCTCTTCACACTGCCCCAACAATTGCTTTAACCTCAACTACAAAAAAGTATTTCCACATCAGTTATCCTTACAGCCTCTCTTCGTAAGAATGCCAATTTAGTGCCAAATCCGGCTGATTAATGGACAATTGTACATTCTGCCCTCAAGACTTCACAGCCAGGCAGAGAGGTCTGTGGGTAAATTTAGTGGGGCACTGTCGGCGGTGAAGGGCCTCACCTTCCGCGAATGAGGGTAGAAAAATGGTGCGTATGACCTCATACACCCGTACTGTGGTATGCTCTATTTTCTGATGGGCAATTTTTAGCGCAAATAATGAGCACTTTTGGCATACACATCCTGACTTAAATATTGGAATCCAATGCTAACCGGTCCCAAGCTGAATATTACATGCTTGTGTGGGACTTAGCCCACAATGTAGTGGGAGTCCCAGAACCTCGCATATTGAAGTAAGCTTCTTAAAGCGAGAAGATAATTTTTTTGTGTGTGTTTTCATGTACACTTGGCTGCAGTTTGCTCTATGGATTAGTTAGTTTTGCTGGGTACTTCTCCATTTTTGTGCTTTCATGCTTTTTTCCCCTCACTGATACTTTTCTTCATTATCCTTGCTGCCTTTGATGTCACATCTTACAATGAGGTGAGAATGGGTATTACTTAAGGGAGGGGGAGGTTCTGAACATCTGCATAATTGAGATATGAAAGAGGAGTTCATGAGGGACTAACAAATGATATCAAGGCATTTTGGCCACAGCCATTACTGTCATGGGACATGTACCTGGACATGGTGGAGTAGTCCTAAGTTCACCACCTCTATCTCGCAAGGTAGGGTTGCTATTTTGAATAATTAGTTCATGTTCTCCCATGACCAGAACTTCCTCTTTTATGGTGAGCTGCAGCTCTTGAAAAAGCTGCTTCTTGCCCAGATTTTGCAGTCCACGGCCAAGTGTGCTGCAGACCAAGTACTCTGGCCGAGCTTTTCCTGTGTCTGCATCCAATTCAAGAAAAAGGCGCAAGCCACCGATTGCAAATTTTGGCACATCCGTGCCTATGCCATGGGCATCAAAAGCTCCAATTTTGCTGGGATCATGAGAATCATGGCTTGGTCCCAGAGGTGTGTGTTAACTCAATATCACCAAACAGTTGTGAGGTTACAGTTAAAGTACATCGTTGGTGCAGAGTACAGGGAGCTTTACTTTGCATCTAGGAACAGGAGTAGGCCATTCAGCCCCTCGAGCCTGGTCTATCATTCAATTAGATCATGGTTAATCTGTATCTTAACTCTCTACCCGCCTTAATTCCGTAACCCTTAATACAAAAATTTATCGATCTCAGTTTTGAAATTTTTAATTGACCTAACCTCAGCAGCTTTTAGGGGGAGAGTTGTCCAGATTTCAACTGCCCTTTGTGTGAAGAAATGCTTCCTAACATCACCCCTGAACTGCCTAGCTCTAACTTCAAGGTTATGCCCCCTTGTTCCGGATCTAACTCATGTTATAGTTGGCTTCAGGGATGCTTGATGCAGACAGTTGGTACTATAAGCAGTTCTATTCCCCAGCAATATTTCCATGTCCTTGATAAGCATAAAAAAGTCACCAGGAAGCAGCGCGATCGGAGAGGTGGGTACTCTGTCCCAATTTTAACCCCCTGCCCATCCTGTTCTCATCTGGGGTGAGTGGTTAAAATCGGGGTTCAGGTATCTCCAATCCTCTGCCATCCAGTGTGTAAAATTCTGTCATAAAAGGCTGTTGGCCAGTCGGCAATAATTAATCAGATAGATATTCTGATAAAAGACAAGCGTCACTTCAGCTGAATTCCATGAAATGTTAGCATGGCCTCTGTGATCCCTATTTCCTAATGCCACATTGTTCACCTATCTTTGTATGCAGTGCCAGTCACAATTTTGCTGATAGGGACCTGTGCTGAGTGCATAGTCAGAGCAGTGCACCGGAAGAGTGCTCCACTGGATGGACAATCAATGTACTCCTTCTTCTGATGTGGAGATGCCGGTGATGGACTGGGGTTGACAATTGTAAACAATTTTACAACACCAAGTTATAGTCCAGCAATTTTATTTTAAATTCACAAGCTTTCGGAGATTTTCTCCTTCCTCAGGCAAATGTTTCAAGAGCTCCTTCTTCTGGGTCAAGCTCATTAGAATTGTTGTATCCCGGATGCTTGTGGCGTCTTAGGAACATAGGAGCAGGAGTAGGTCATTCATCCCTTCAAGCCTGCTCCGCCATTCATTTACACCATGGCTGATCTGTACCTGAACTCCATTTACTCTCCTTAGCTCCATATCACTTGATACCCTTACCTAACAAAAATGTATCGCTCTCAGTCTTGTGATTGGGCTCACCTAATGATGTTCTTCTGCTTAAAGAGACACCTGGCTGTATTCATTCAAGGGTTGCTTTTTAATTCCAGCCATATCCATTTAATTATTACATCTGCACGTTTGAATCATTGCTCTTGCTCCATTTGGAAGTATTTTTCTCTCAGCATTTATTACTGTCCTCAATTGGGAAGAAAAAGTTGGTAATGTTTGGCAGCCCTTCAGGAAGGAACAAGGTACTCTGCTTTGAAGAAGGCACTAAAGACATGTTGTTGCAGGAATTGCAGGTGGTGAAGGAAGTCCTCTTTTTCTGTCATAGCTTTAAGGTGTTAAAGGCTGTGGCACAAAAAGCCAGGGGGCAAAATCGTTTCTATCCACAATTGATCTCCAGAGCCCTTCATTCAAAAGAAAGATGCTTTCTGAGCACGAGTGATTGGAGAAGTCATTGGAGGAGGTGCCTAACTGCTTCCAACACATGGTGGATAGGGTGGAGGATTCCATGACCTGCATGTGTGGAGTGCTCATGCAAGACTTCACAAATATGCAGGCAGCCTTGGAGTGAGGGGCAGCTCCAGGGACATCTACAAGCACAGACCCTCACAGCAGCAGCCGTTATGCTTATCTTTGCATCTCTCCTGAATGCTCTGGCTGCTGCCATACAGGACTTGGGCTGCAAAGTTACCTCCTCCGTAGCAGATTATCTGATCAGCTTGGCTAAATGGAAACATTTACTGTTAGGGGTTTCAGCAATGTCATGGCTATAATGAGCCCTTTTCACCCACAGCTCAGCAGGCACAGAGACACGGAGCCTTCCAGCGGGGGCCAGATGGAACTGCAAAGTGGTCATGTTGCCAGCTCTCATGATGGGGACATTTGCACTGCATCCCCCTTTACCTCGGAGGATTTCCCAGTAGTCAGAAAGCAGGTACGGCTAGGCTGAACCTGAAGGGGGTACTTTAGGGGGCCATGCTGACCGAAATGAAGAGCCTCCTTCGTCCCAGGTACCTGTCCTGAAGATGAAGCTGCCAGATGCCAAGCACATTCCTGCCTCAGGACTTCCCACGTAGAAACACGAGATTAGGTAGCCAAAAGCATCATTCATCAACTGTTTCGAAGGGGAAGCACAGTGGTAACAGGCACCAGGCACAGGGAAACACTGAATATTTACACAATCAATGACTGGGGAATAAGGAAATGGCAGAGAAGTTAAACAAGTATTTTGTATCCATCTTCACAGTAGAAGACACAAAAAGCATACAAGAAATAGTGAGGAACCAGGGGTCTAATGAGAGTGAGGAACTGAAAGTAATTATTAGTAAAGAAAAAATACTGGAGAAATTAAAGGGACTAAAAGCCAACAAATCCCCTGGACCCGATGGGCTACATCCTAGGGTTCTAAAAGAGGTGGCTGCAGAGATAGTGGATGCATTGGTCGTGATCTTCCAAAATTCCCTAGATTCTAGAATGGTCCCAGCAGATTGGAAGGTAGAAAATGTAACACCGCTATTCAAGAAAGGAGGGAGAGAGGAAACAGGAAAACAGGCCAGTTAGCGTGACAGCAGTCGTCAGGAAAATGCTGGAATCCATTATTAAGGAAGTGGTAACAGGGCACTTAGAAAATCATAATATGATTAGACAGAGTCATCGTTGTTTTATGAAAGGGGAATCGTGTTTAACAAATCTATTAGAGTTTTTTGAGGATGTAACTAACAGGGTAGATGAAGGGGAACCAGTGGATATATTATATTTGGAATTTCAAAAGGCATTCAATAAGGTGCCACATAAAAGATTGTTACACAAGATAGGGGCTCATGGGGTTGGGGGTAATATATTAGCATGGATAGAGGATTGGTTAACAGACAGAGCAGGGATAAATGGGTCATTTTCAAGTTGGCAGGCTGTAACTAGTGGGGTGCCCCAAGGATCAGTGCTTGGGCTTCAGCTATTTACAATCTATATTAGTGACTTAGATGAAGGGACCGAGTGTAATGTACCCAAGTTTGCTGATGATACAAAGCTAGGTGGGAAATAAGCTGTGAGGAGGACACAAAGAGTCTGCAAAGGGATATAGACAGGATAAGTGAGTGGGCAAGAAGGTGGCAGATGGAGTATAATGTGAGGAAATGTGAGGTTACTCACTTTGGTAGGAAGAATAGAAAAACAGGCAGATTTTGGTGTTCAGAGAAATTTGGGCATCCTTGTCCACGAAACACAGAAAGTTAACATGCAGGAACAGCAAGCAATAGCAAGGCAAATGGTATGTTGGCCTTTATTGCAAGGGGTTGGAGTACAAAAGTAAGGAAGTCTTGCTACAATTGTACAGGGTTTTGGTGAGACCACATCTGGAGTACTGTGTACAATTTTGGTCTCCTGACCTAAGGAAGGATATACTTGCCTTAGAGGCAGTGCAACGAAGGTTCACCAGATTGATTCCTTGGATGAGAGGATTGTCCTATGAGGAGAGGCTGAGAAGAACGGGCCTATATTCCCTGGAGTTTAGAAGAATGAGAGGTGATCTCATTGAAATGTATAAAATTCTTAGAGGGCTTGACAAGGTAGATGCAGAGAGGCTGTTTCCCTGGCTGGAGAGTTTAGAACTAGCCGGCATAGTCTCAGGATAAGGGGTCGGCCATGTAGAACTGAGATGAGGAGGAATTTCTTCACTCAGAGGGTTGTGCATCTTTGGAATTTTCTACCCCAGAGGGCTGTGTGGATGCTGTCGTTCAAGACTGAGATCGATAGATTTTTGGACTCTAAGGGAATCAAGGGGTATGGGGATTGGGCAGGAAAGTAGAGTTAAGTTCAAAGATCAGCCATGACCTTATTAAATGGCGGAGCAGGCTCAAGGGGCCGTATGGCCTACTCCTGCTCCTATTTCTTATGTACTTATGTTTAGGCCTAGCAGTTGCGGAGTGTGGGCTGTCACATTTTTGGGGGCAGCGATGCCAAGATGCAAAGTTTCAGGGAGAGTTTAGGGGGTTAGTAGTGCTGCGTGATGTTTGAGATTTATTGGCAGATAAAGGGGAGATGTTGTTGTGGAGAGGGGAGACGAGATTGTAGTGGTTGCTCAAGCAAAGGTTTCTGGAATCAGGGCAGCACAAATTTCTCTGCCAGCTCCTGTAGCACTCTGACGAGCTGTCTCCTCTAATTTCTGCTCAGTAGCATCAGGTAGCTTTTCTTCAGACTTCCCCTGCGGCTCCTCCAGACAAGATAGAACTTTTCATTACATTGTCATCCAGGATGTAGCAAACAGTGATGATCCGGGATTTGGCTGGTACTGTAGGATGCCCCTAACCTATCCAGACACTGGAAGCATTGCTTGAGAATGCTAATAGGGTTTTTAAATATGACCCCAGTGGAGGAATGGAACTGGTTGTGTTTTCTCTCAGCTGGCAAGCTGGGATGTCACAAGGGAGTCATCAGCCAAGGCAGCAGCAGGTAGCCTTGATCCCCAATCAGCCAGCTCTTTACTTGCTTGGAAACAGTACTGGAGTAGATGACCATTCAAAGCTCGGGCCTAGCATCCACTGGAAATTTTATACAGGTGTTTGCTCCTGCTTCAAAATCTTTGGTAGCTGTAGTTATTCAAAGGAGGTTTTACTTTAAAAATAAATGAATAATATTTTAAAGCCCATGAGATTAAACGGACAGTAGCAGCATGGATACAAAATTGGTTAGGGGACAGAAAGCAGAGAGTAGTGGTGAACAGTTGTTTTTCAGACTGGAGGGAAATATACAGCAGTGTTCCCCAGGGGCCGGTATTAGAACCAGTGCTCTTTCTGATATATATATTTATGACCTGGACTTGGGTATACAGGGTATAATTTCAAAGTTTGCAGTTGACACGAAACTTGGAACTGTAGTAAAAAATGTGAAGGATGGTTACAGACTCCAGGAGGACATAGACAGACTGGTGAAATGGGCAGACACATGGCAGATGAAATTTAATGCAGAGAAGTGTGAATTCTTCCTACATTTTGGTAGGAAGAATGAGGAGAGGCAATATAAACTAAATGGTACAATTTTAAAGAGGGTGCAGGAATAGAGACCTGGGATACTCAGACACAAATCTTTGATGATGGCAGGACAAGTTGAGAAGGCTGTTAAAGCTCAGCATCCCATATGTTTTTTTATTAATAGAGGCATTGAGTATAAAAGCAAGGAAGTTATGCTAAACCTTTACAAAACACTGGTTAGGCCTCAGCTGGAGTATTATGTTCAAATTATGGATATCACACTTCAGGAAGGATGTCAAGGCCTTAGAGAGGGTGCAGAAGAGATTTACTGGAATGGTGCCAGGGATGAGGGACTTCAGTTATGTGGAGAGACTGGAGTATCTGGGGTTGTTCACCTTAGAACAGAGAACATTAAGGGGAGATTTGACAGAGGTGTTCAAGATCATGAACGGTTTTGATAGAGTAAAGGAAGAGATATTGTTTCCAGTGGCAGAAGGGCCCATAACCTGGGTGTGTGAGGCAAGTGGGCCACAGATGAAGAGGGAGTGGAGAGGGGCAGGAGCGGACCAGGGTGTGAGGCAAGTGGACCACACATGAAGAGGGAGTGGAGAGGGGCAGGAGCGGACCAGGGTGTGTGAGGCAAGTGGGCCACACATGAAGAGGGAGTGGAGAGGGGCAGGAGCGGACCAGGGTGTGTGAGGCAAGTGGGCCACACATGAAGAGGGAGTGGAGAGGGGCAGGAGCGGACCAGGGTGTGTGAGGCAAGTGGGCCACACATCAAGAGGGAGTGGAGAGCGGACCTGGCAAATCAAAAAAAGTCAAAAATGACATCACAGGACAGGAGGTTGGTGACTGGTTGGTGAATAATACATTTTATAGGAACAAGAATATGCCATTTAGCCCCTTGAGCCTGTTCCACCATTCAATGAGATCATAGCTGATCTGTGCCTTAGCCTCATGTCCCTTAATACCTTTGGTTAACAAAAATCTATCAATCTCAGATTACAATTAACAATTGAGCTAGCATCAACTGCCATTTGCGGGAGAGTTCCAAACTTCTATCACCCTTTGCGTGTAGAAGTGTTTCCTAACTTCACTCCTGAAAGTCCTGGCTCTAATTTTTAGGCTATGTCCCCGAGTCCTAGACTCCCCAATCAGCAGAATCAGTTTCTCTCTATCTACCCTATCAGTTCCCCTTAATATCTTAAAAACTTTGATCAAATCAACCCTTAATCTTCTAAATTCTAGGGAATACAAACCTAGTTTGTGTCATCTCTCCTTGTAATTGAACCCTTGTAATTTAAGTCCAGGTATCATTCTTGTAAATCAAAGCTACACTGCCTCCTAAGGATATATGCCCAGAAGTGAACACAGTACACTAAGTGTGTTCTAGCCAGGGCTTTGTATAGCTGTAGCATATCTACTACCCCCTTGTATTCTAGTCCTCCAGATATATTAGCATTCCATTAGCCTTTTTGATTATTTTCTGTACCTGTCCATGACATTTTAATGATGTATGTATATGGACCCCTAAGTCTCTTTGGACTTCCACTGTTTTGGCTTTTCACCAATTAGAAAGTATTCTGATCTATCCGTTTTAGGTCCAAAGTGGATGACCTCACTCTTGCCTACATTAAATTCCATTTGCCACAGTTTTGCCCATTCACTTAATCTATTACCATCTCTCAGTAATTTTATACTTCCACCTACACTACCTACAATGCAGCCTATCTTTTTGTTATCGGCAAACTTGGATATGTGGCTCTCTATCCTGTCATCTAAGTCGTTAATAAATATAGTGAATAGTTGAGGCCCCAACACAGATCCCTGTGGGACACCACTAGTCACATCCTGCCAATTTGAGTATCTGCCCATTATCCCTATGCTCTGTCTCCTGCCACTCAGCCAATTTCCTAACCAGGTCAATAATTTACCTTCAATTCCATGAAATCAACTTTAGCTAACAGTCTTTTATGAGGGACTTTATTGAATGCCTTCTGGAAGTCCATATAAACAACATCCATAGACATTCCCCTGTCCACTACTTTAGTCACCTCTTCAAAAAATTCAATCAGGTTCATCAAGCATTCTTTTTAAATTCGGTCATGGGATGTGGGCGCACTGGCAAGGCCGGCATTTATTGCCCATCCCTAATTGCCCTCGAGAAGGTGGTGGTCAGCCGCCTTCTTGAACCGCTGCAGTCCGTGTGGTGAAGGTTCTCCCACAGTGCTGTTAGGAAGGGAGTTCCAGGATTTTGACCCAGCGACAATGAAGGAACTGCGTTATATTTCCAAGTCGGGATGGTGTGTGACTTGGAGGGGAACATGCAGGTGGTGTTGTTCCCATGTGCCTACTGCTCTTGTCCTTCTAGGTGGTAGAGCTCGCGGGTTTGGGAGGTGCTGTCGAAGAAGCCTTGGCGAGTTGCTGCAGTGCATCCTGTGGATGGTGCACACTGCAGCCACAGTGCGCCGGTGGTGAAGGGAGTGAATGTTTAGGGTGGTGGATGGGGTGCCAATCAAGCGGGCTGCTTTGTCCTGGATGGTGTCGAGCTTCTTGAGTGTTGTTGGAGCTGCACTTATCCAGGCAAGTGGAGAGTATTCCATCACACTCCTGACTTGTGCCTTGTAGATGGTGGAAAGGCTTTGGGGAGTCAGGAGGTGAGTCATTCGCCGCAGAATACCCAGCCTCTAATCTGCTTTTGTAGCCACAGTATTTATATGGCTGGTCCAATTAAGTTTCTGGTCAATGGTGACCCCCAGGATGTTGATTGTGGGGGATTCGGCCACGGTAATGCAGTTGAATGTCAAGGGGAGGTGGTTAGACCCTCTCTTGTTGGAGATGATGCCTGGCACTTGTCTGGCGCGAATGTTACTTGCTACTTATCAGCCCAAACCTGGATGTTGTCCAGGTCTTGCTGCATGCGGGCTCGGACTGCTTCATTATCTGAGGGGTTGCGAATGGAACTGAAAACTGTGCAATCGTCAGCAAACATCCCCATTTCTGACCTTATGATGGAGGGAAGGTCATTGATGAAGCAGCTGAAGATGGTTGGGCCTAGGACACTGCCCTGAGGAACTCCTGCAGCAATGCCCTGGGGCTGAGATGATTGGCCTCCAACAACCACTACCATCTTCCTTTGTGCTAGGTATGACTCCAGTCACTGGAGCGTTTTCCCCCTGATTCCCATTGACTTCAATTTTACTAGGGCTCCTTGGTGCCACACTCGGTCAAATTCTGCCTTGATGTCAAGGGCAGTCACTCTCACCTCACCTCATCAAGCATGAACTACCCTTTACAAATCCGTGCTGGCGCTCTCTGATCAGCTGAATATTTTCAAGGTGTTCAGTCACTCTATCCTTAATTATAGACTCTAGTAATTTCCCAACAACAGATGTTAGGCTAACTGGTCTATAATTGCCTGGTTTCCCCATGCATAGTTGCAGGATAGGGAGTCAGCCATTTAAGACTGAGATGAGAAGGAATTTTTTCACTCAGAGGGTTGTGTATCTTTGAAATCCTCTACCCCAGTCATTGAGTATATTCAAGGCTGAGATAGATAAATTTTTGGACTCTAGGGGAATCAAGGGATATGGGGATCGGGCAGAAAAGTGGATTTGAGATTGAAGATCAGCCATGATCTGATTGAATGGTGGAGCAGGCTCGAGGGACCATATGGCCTACTCCTGCTCCTATTTCTTATGTTCTTATGTTGATTTCTCTCTCTCACCTTTCTTAAATAGTGGAGTGACATTTGCAATTTTCCAATCTAAAGGAACGGTTCTGAATTGAGAGAACTTTGGAAGATTATAGTTCGGGCTTTTGCAACATACTCACCTATTTCCTTTAAAACCCTGGGATGGAAACCATCTAGTCCTGGGGATTTGTCACTCTTATTTTCCATTTGCCATTGTTTTCTTCATTACTATTAATTTGCTTACGTTAATTATAGTGAGTCCCCTTCCCTGATTCAAAATTAGTTTCCCTGGGGTGTCAGGCATGCTATCCTCTTCCTCTACTGTAAATACTGATGCAAAGTAATTATTTAACTTGTCCGCCATTTCCTTATTTTCATTTACAATATCACCATTATCAGTTTTTAAGGGGCCCGCCATTGCTCTTGACCACCCTCTTTTTCCTAATATAATTGTATTTCTTTTGTGTTGATGTTGAGATCCCTTGCAAGTTTCCCTTTTTGTAGCTCTTAATTTCTGTTTTGTCACCCTTTGCTGTGCTTTGTATCTCTCCCAGTCGTCAGGATCTGTGCTATTTTTTCCATTTTTGTATGCTTTTTCTTTTAGTTTTATATTATCCCTTACATCTTTTGTCATCCATGGCTGTTTTTTGGCAAGTAGAGCTCTTGACTTTTAGGGGTATAATCTGGTTCTGTAAAGACAGAAGGTTAGTGGGAGGTGTTCAAAATTCTTTTTTTGAACACCTCCCACTGATCTTCTGCCTTTTACCCATTAACAGATTTGCCCAGTTTATTGTGGACAGTTTCTCATCCCGTTGACGTCGGCCTTACCTAAATTTAGAATCTTAGTAGCTGATACGGGTTTCTCCCTTTCAAACACAACGTTAAAACATTGAATTCGATCATATTATGATAGCTATTAGATAAATGTTCACGCACCGTTAGGCTGTTAACTAAATCTGGCTCATTACTCATTATTACATCTAATATGGCCTGCCCCCTTGTTGGTTCCAGGACATATTGTTGCAGAAAGCTGTCCTGAACACACTCGAGAAATTGGTTACCTTTCTGACATGAGCTCGTCTGCTTATACCAATCAATATGAAAGTTAAAATCCCCTATTAAAACCACTCTGCCTTTGCTACATGCTTATCTAATCTCTTCATCTACACATTCTGCCACTTCACAGCTGCTACCAGAGGGCCTATACACAACTCCCACTACAGTCTTAAATCCTTAATTCTACCCATAAAGCCTCCACTGCCTGCTTAGCTCTTGTTATATCCTCTCTTATCATTGAAGTAATTTCATCCTTGATCACTAAGACTATTCCTCCCCGTCTACCAGTTTTCCTGTCCTTCCAGTAGACCTCATAACCTGGTATATTCAGTTCAATTTGTTCCTTATACTCCGTGCGTTTGTATAAAGAATGCTTATTTGGGCCTGTCCTTCTGTTCTAATGTTCTTTATCTCACACATTTTTTATTTCTCTCTCCTAATTTACATCTTTTGGTTTTCCCTTTACCTGTAGTGCCTAAAGCATAATTTCTGACTATCACTTTACTCTCTTCCTTTTCGTTTGTTTTAGAATTATTATTTATACTACCTTTTCCACCTGAACTCTCCCCCATTTACTAGTTTAAGGTCCTTGCGACCGCCCTATTTATCCATTCCGCGAGGACACTGGTCCCAGCCTGATTCAGGTGGAGCCTGTCCCAACGTACAGCTCCTTCCTGTCCCAGTTCTGGTGCCAGTGTCCCATGAAATGGAACCCCTCTTTCCCACACCAATCCTTCAGCCACATGTTTACCTTCCCTAATCTGTATATCCCGACACTAATTTGCACATGGATCGGGTAATAATCGAGAAATTATAACCCTTGAGGTACTGTTTTTTTTTAATTTAGCTCCTAGCTCTCTCTGAACAGGACCTCTTGCCTACTCTTTCCTATGTTTGTGGTCCCAGCATGGTTGCAGGGTGTCCAAGGTTGGAAACTAAATATTCCAGGGAACTTGACTTTTAGAAAAGATAGACAAAATGGAAAAGGAGGGGGGAGGCGGGGTAGCCCTGAAAACGAAGGATGGCATAAAGACAGTCGTGAGAAAGGATCTTAGCTCAGAAAATCAGGATGTAGAATCAGTATGGGTGGAGATAAGAAATAACAAGGGGCAAAAAAATCTGGTGGGAGTAGTTTATAGGCCCCCTAACAGTAGTTATAGTGTTGAACAGAGTATAAATCAAGAAATTAGAGGAGCACGTAACAAGGGTAATGCAATAATAGCGGGGGACTTTAATCTTCATTTAGACTGCACAAACCAAATTGTCAAAAATAGTTTGGAGGTCGAGTTCATGGAATGCATTCAAGGCAGTTTTCTAGAAGAATATGTCGACAAACCAACTAAGGAACAGGCTATTTTAGATCTAGTACTGTGTAATGAGACAGGGTTAATTAGTAATCTTATAGTTAAGGATCCTCTGGGGAAGGGTGATCATAAAATGATCAAATTCATTTTAGAACATAAGAACATGAGAAATAGAAGCATGAGTAGGCCATATGGCTCCGCGAGCCTGCTCCGCCATTCAATAAGATCATGGCTGATCTTCAACCTCAACTCTACTTTCCCGCCCAATTCCGATATACCTTGATTCTCCTAGAGACCAAAAATCTATCGATCTCAGCCTTGAATATATTCAACGACTGAGCATCCTCCGCCCTCTGAGGTAGAGAATTCCAAAGATTCAAAACCTTCTGAGTGATGAAATTCCTCCTCATCTCAGTCCTAAATATCTGGCCACTTATCCTGAGAGTATGCCCCTTAGTTCTAGACTCTCCAGCCAGGAGAAACAGCCACTTAGCATCTACCCTGTCAAGCCCTCTCAGAATCTTGTACATTTCAATGAGATCACCTCTCATTCTTCTAAACTCCAGGGAATATAGGCCCATTCACTCAATCCTCATATGATAACCCTCTCAATGAGAGTTGATCTCATTGAAACATATAAAATTCTTAGAAGGCATGACAGGGTAGATGCTGAGAAGCTGTTTCCCCTGACTGGAGAGTCTAGAACTAGGGTCGTTGGCCAGGATTTTGACCCGGAGTCGGGAAGGGGTTGAATTGCAGACAGGCAACCCGGAAGTACAGGTTTCCCAGATGTCCTTACGATTTTGACGTAAAGACTTCTATTTTTTTTGTCGGTTTCCCGTCCGACAGGCCGGCCTGATTGACAGGCTGGTCTCAGTCGGACGGGAGCAGAGCAAGGAAGAGGACATGAAGAGGTAAGTGTTCAGGTAATTCTTAGATTTTATGGATGGGGGTGGGGGGGCATGCGTGGCCACGGGGGTCAGTCATCGGGGGGACGTCAGTCATTGGAGGGGTGATCGGGGTGTCATGGGGAGTGATCGGGGTCATGGAGAGTGATCGGGGAGTCATGGGGGATGATCGGGAGGGTCATGGGGGGAGACGATCGGGGGGGGGGGGTCATGGGGGAATGATCGGGGGTCAGCCACCTGAGGGAAGCGGAGGGATCGGGGGTCCACGATCGTTTGAGGGGGGTCTGCGATCGTTGGGGAGTGGAGTGGGGGTCGCTGCAGGTAGGCTTGTTGGACCTGTGGGAAGCACTCCTGCTCCTCTGGGCCCACAAGCTGTGCCAGGAAGGCACTTATCTGCAGTTTTGGGCCTTCTCGTCCTCACGTGGCATGAAGGAGAAGGCCTGGGAATTCTGGACCCCAGGGGTTGAAATTGTAAAACCTTTCAAAATGGAGGCCTGCAACCTCCTTGAAAGGTTTTGACCAACCTGCCTCCTGAGAGTGGGTTGGTCACCCGCCCTTCATCCCGCCCCGGTGAAAACTGGAAATGGGCGGGTTAGGGGCAGGTCTGAAATTGTTGCAATTTTCAATGCCCCCCGCCTCCAACCCACCCGTTTTTCACAGTTAAAATCCTGCCCATAGTCTGAAGATACTCAGGGCCATTTAGGACTGAGATGAGGAAAAATTTCTTCACTCAGAGTTGTGAATCTTTGGAATTCTCTACCCCAGAGGGCTGTGGATGCTCAGTCGTTGAGTATATTCAAGACTGAGATTGATAGATTTTTGGACAGTAAGGGAATCAAGGGATATAGGGATCGGATGGGAAAGTGGAGTTGAGGTCAAAGATCAGCCATGATCTTATTGAATTGCGGAGTCAGCTAAAGGGGCCATATGGCCTACTTCTGCTCCTATTTCTTATGTAACCAGAAGACACAGATTTAAAGTGATCAGCAAAAGAGCCAGAGGCAACATGAGTAAACATTTTTTTACTCAGCGAGTTGTCATGATCTGGAATGCACTGCCTGAAAGGGTGGTGGAAGCAGATTCAATAGTAACTTTCAAAAGGGAATTAGATAAGTACTTGAAGGGAAAATATTTACAGGGCTATGGGGAAAGAGCAGGGGTTTAGGACTAATTGGATAGCTCTTTCAAAGTGCCAGCACAGGCACGATGGGCCAAATAACCTCCTCCTGTGCTGTACCGACTATGATACTATGATAGGGCAAGTGACTTAGCCACAGTGTGACATCCCATAAATTTCTGTACTTACACATGTAATGTACTTTGCTGTTCAAATATCATAATTTCGCAAATAAAATCCCAGATGCAGAGGAAATGCTGGCTTCAGAGTGATTACTGAGGAATAACAAATCATGTGCTGCAAAAAAATCTCTTGCCTTAACAATGACCTGTTCTATCTCTATTTTGATTTATTATATTGCCACAGATTTTACTTTGTTGACTTATTCATTGCATCATTTTCCTGCCAGTCATTCCTTACAGCAGTACATGGCTTGTTTTGCCTGTCTCCATGTGGAAATGCAGTTCACATATGGACTTGTGTGTACTGAGACATTTTTTCATTCTAGTTTTCTAACTTCTGCAGGGTTGGATATGACTCAAATATAATTAGATGTGACTTGTTCAGCTTGTGTAATTGGTAAAGGAAGACTAGTCTTGACAGATAATTCAAGCTGCCACTCTCTCCCATCCAAGTCTTCAGGTAAACATGCCAAGTTTCCCCTAACAGATGCTCATGAATATGGCTTCATCAGAGACTCCTTATGCCACATAGATTGTGCATCTTTACTTTACCAGAGATTGGGGATAGAATTTAAAGGATGCACAGAGATTACTGGGGTGACATGACAGTGTCATTGATATTATCTACTACTGTAGAAAAATAACATTACATGTTTTCCCAATTAAATTACGTCATTGATGACTAACTTTCCCTACTGTATACACTCTTGTGTAAGACAGAAAACTTATGCTCCTATTTGGTGGCCAAAGTAGGGGATTTGTCTTATATATGAGGAAGGGTCAATGCTGCAGCCAGGTCTTGCTGTGTGTTTGGGTTCAGGTGCAGACTGTACTTGTGAAAATATGTTTTGCCACAACATTGCAAGTTATAGTCGCCACATAGAGTATCGTACCCAGAGCCAAAGACAGAGCGAGTCCCACCCATACCCTCACAGTGCAATTGAAGAAAGAAATTTTCTCTCCGTTTACCTACTTAGGTTTAATTTTACATATAAATGAGTTTAATGACCCCCTTGTCCTTTGGCTGCAATCAAATTCTGTGCAGAAGAAAATAGAAGAATAATCAAACAAAAGTTGAACAAATGGAGCAGGGCCTTAAATTGTGCTCAAGAAACTATCAATTTCCAGCCCAACCAGAAAGGAAACAGTGCTGGATGTAGTTCTGGGGAATGAAGTGGGGAAGGTGGAGCATGTTTCAGTGGGGGAGCATTTGGGGAACAGTGATCATAATCTCATTAGGTTTGGAATAGTTGTGGGAAAGGACAAGGAACAATCAAATGTGAAAATGCTTATCTGGAGGAGGGCAATTTTCAGTGAGTTAAAAAGGGATCTTGCCCAGGTGGATTGGAATCAAAAATTGGTAGGGAAAACAGTAATCGAACAATGGGATGGTTGAGGAGGGTAGTGCGGTGGATGTCGTGTTTATGGACTTTCAAAAAGGACTTGTTGACAAAATTAAAGCCCATGGGATTAAAGGGACAGTGGCAGCGTGGATACAAAATTGGCTAGGGGACAGAAAGCAGAGAGTAGTGGTGAACGGTTGTTTTTCAGACTGGAGGGAAGTATACATTGCTGTTCCCCAGGGATCAGTATTAGGACCAGTGCTCTTTTTGATACATATTAATCTCCTGGACTTGGATATACAGGGTATAATTTCAAAGTTTGTAGATCATATGAAACTCAGAAATCTAGTAAGTAATGTGGAGGATAGTAACAGATTTCAGGAGGACATAGTCAGACAGGTGAAATGGGCAGACACATGGCAGATGAAATTTAATGCAGAGAAGTATGAAGTGATGCATTTTGGTAGGAAGAATGAGGAGAGGCAAGAGAAACTAAATGGTGCAATTTTAAAGGGAGTGCAAGAACAGAGAGACCTGGGGGTGTACGTTCACAAATCTTTGAAGGTGGCAGAACAAGACTGTTAAAAAAGCATATGGGATCCTGGGTTTTATTAATAGAGGCATAGAGTACAAAAGCAATGAAGTTATGCTAAACCTTTATAAAACACTGGTTCGGATTCAGTTGGAATATTGTGTTCAATTCTGGGCACCGCACTTTTGGGAGAATGTCAATGCCTTAGAGACGGTGCAGGAGAGATTGACTAGAATGGTGCCAGGGATGAGGGACTTCAGTTATGTGGAGAGATTGGAGAAGCTGGGGTTGTTCTCCTTAAAACAAAAAACATAAGGGAAGATTTGATCGAGATGCTCAGGATCATGATCGGTTTTAATAGAGTAAATAGGTAGAAACTGTTTCCAGTGGCAGAAGGGTCGGTAACCAGAGGACACAGATTTAAGGTGATCGACAAAAGAGCCAGAGGCAACATGAGGAAACATTTTTTTATGCAGCGAGTTGTTATGATCTGGAATGCACTGTCTGAAAGGGTGGTGGAAGCAGATTCAATAGTAACTTTCAAAAGGGAATTGGATAAATACTTGAAGGGAAAAAAATTACAAGACTATGGGGAAAGAGCAGGGGAATGGGACTAATTGGATAGCTCTTTCAACGAGCCGGCACAGGCACGATGGGCCAAATGGCCTCCTCTTGTGCTGCACCTACAATGATACTATGATATTTTATTTGCCAGTGTATTTAAGCACTATGTCCAAACACTGCAAGTTCCGGCAAATCTTTAAATGAAATCCATAAGAACTGTAAGGCGAGTAATCCATTAAATCCAGTAATCTGCAGAGATATTAACCAAAACAAAAGTACCCAATGACAGTTTTGGACAACTCCAGTGTATGATTCTTTGTAGCGGTGTGCATTGCCTCACTGAAATAGCAGGATGCTGAGACACAGCTTGGTCTATATTGAAATAAAGATAGCCCCCAGATCCTCAATAGTAAAAGCTTGATTGTATTTGGAAATCCAAGGAGGAATGCAAAATCTAACAGTAATTTTTAAACTTATTTTCTCCTTTTTAAAATTTAGTAAATGGAAGTGGCATTTTAAACATATCCCTCTCCATTAGAGAGGGAGAAGCAGCATAATGAGAGTTGGAGAGGTAGCCTTATGGGACTGGTAGGTCACAGGTTTTTTGGGGGAGGTTTAGATTGGATAGTAGGGTGGGTCATTTGGAATATGGGTGGCCTTATATGTAAATATACATGAGGGGTCATTTTTTGACCTTGCATTCCCAGCAGGGAGTCTTGTCTGCCAGTAGTATGTATCAGATATGCAGTCGCATGTGCACACAATTTTCTGTTATGCGCTTGAATTTTCAATATGCACTGCTGACAGGCAAGGCTCCTGCTAGAAGCTCAAGGACGTAAAATTACCCCATGATGTGTAAATCCTAATCACCCTGTAACATCATCCTTATACAGGTAACTAAAAGCATATTAGAGAGGTGCCCCAAAGGCTTAGTTCAGAGATGTCCAACCTTTTAGAATGGACTGCTGGATACACGTCAAACAAAACTAATGCGTGGGCCACATATGATTTACACAGAAATGCAAACCTTCATAGATCAAAGTAAGCCCTCCATTCACAAAAAAAAATGTACTGCACCCTCATCCTTTCGCCCTCCATCTTGGTCCCCCTCATCTTGGGTGCCACGGTCTTAATTAATGTACCTGACTAACGTAGATGCAGACGTGACAGATGTTGTATCCTCTGTGCTGAGTTGGCTGATCTTAGCCGAGGCTGTGATAGGAGTAATACAATTGGCTGCAGCTCTTGGGGTTTGTCAAGGGAGGTTAAAAAAAGATCAGGGTTCCCAATCAATGTACAGCAGCCCCTGCTAGAAGTACATGTATGTGGACATCAGGTACAAGTAAGACAGGGCTGGGCTTTGACGTCCTCCACATTTGGAGAACCTGCTGACACTCATGTTCAAGGCTCGTATATAAAAAGCAGCAACTTGAATAACAGAAAGTGACCAGTACTCCTGGAACAGCACCCTAAGGAATCGGTTAGCCTCAGAAAAGGAAGATAGGGGAAAACATTGGAGAAAAATGTGATTTATTTTATTGTTTACTAAAAATTGAAATTATCATACCGTAAATGTTATTTTTTTGTCTCATCTAATTCCCTCCCACCTCATCCAAACTTCCTCATATGATTATTCTCTTTCCGATTATGGCAAAAGGTTAATCTGAGGCAAAGCTAAGTGGAATTGGCAGAAATAATGGAATGTAGGATAAATGTCACCACGATTACAGTGAATCAGAGCATTTTAAGAGTATGTGGTATTATGAGCTGCAGATTGCTGTGAACAAAATATGGAATAGAGTTTAAAGAACTTACACAGGTAGACAAGGTCTGCCCTACATTTACAATATTTTTCTGTTGAAATATTATAATTTTTCCTTTCAATTTTCTTTACCATTTTCTGATTTCCTTCAGTATGTCAGCGATACCTTGACACCTTGATACCTGCATCCCGTAGTCAAGGAATACTGCAACAATTATTACGTTTATAGATTCTTCAATGGTACAGCATTTGCCTTCCCACAGTTTAACTAATGGAAAGACAGATTAAAACACAGCACCATCTTAAATTACATCACTGAGGGTGAGATGTACAGCATCTCCACATGTCACTGAGGCTGACTCTAATCATATTAGCATATGTGCAGTAGTTACAGAAAGCTTGCTTTAATGTCACGAATGGAGCAGATATAAAAATTGGAGCTACTACATAAATCTAACATTCTCTCGCTGTACTTTGGTTAATGAGTGTGTTTTCATGTGCCAGAAGCAAAAAACTGTTTTCATTTCAGTCCAGCAGAGGCTTCAATCATATGGGACAGCTTTATGCTCACTGTTGCTCTTTCATTACGGAGTTCAGATATAATTCCAGATAGAGTGTGATTCAAAAAGAGTAGGCATTTCACTACATATGATGCAGTAGTCAGAATTGTGATATCGGCTACTCAAGTACACCATTCTTGTGTTAGACATATTTTGACACATTACATACATTATCCATTCCAACAATTCACTGAGGGGGGCAGAATGTGAGGTGAGGGGGCAGAATGTGAATGCAAGGGCATAGAAGGGGGTTGGAAGCATAGCATCGGGAAAAGAGGAAGCACAATGCGTGGCAAAGAGAGGGAAGGGAGCAGAATATGAAGGAAGGAGGAGGGGACAGAATGCATGGCGAGGGGAAGGAAAGGAGCAAAATACATAGTGATGGAATAGGAGGGCAGAATGTATGGCAGAGAGAGGGAAGGGAGCGGAATGCATGACTAGGGGGAGGGGATGGAGTGTATGGCAGTGAAAGAGGAGAGTGGGTGACAGTGAAGGGGAGAGAAGAGGGATACTGAAGGGGAGAGGGAAGGGGAGAATCAATAGCAACAAAGAGGAAGGTAAATGGATAGCAATAGAGGGAAGAGGATATGGAACCTGGGAGCAGCACTTTGGGGTGGGGGAGGAAAGAAAGTGCTAACATAAAACAAGAGCAATGGGGGGGGCGCCAGCAGGCACTGGAAGGGAAAAAGTGAAAGCATTAATTTGGGGGGATGGGGGATGGGAGAAGAGGAGAATCAGCTTGAATGGGGGAAGAGTGGAAGAGTATTACCTTAACTGACTGAGAAGGTTGAATTAATGAGGGAGAGGGAGAAGAATGCCATAATATACAGGGAAGGTTGGGGAAGAAGTGTTTTTGTGAAAGGGTTGGGAGTTGGATGGGGTCCAACGAACTGAGTCTGGAGAGGATAGATGCCTTTATGACTCAGGATGACTAGCTGCTTGGATGTGGGAGAGTGACTGTTGAGGTAACTTTTGGATAACTGATGATCGAGTTGGGCTGTTGAAAATTCAAACACCACTTTGCTTTTCCTCTTTTTAATTAAAAAGCATCTGTTAATTGTGAAGCACAAAAGTGCTTAAAATTAACCAGAATTTATCATTTTTAATATAAAAAAATCAAAAGTTTTCCAGGGGAACGTGCTGCTGGATTCCCCTAGAAAAAGCACCAGCAATTTATGGCTTTCAGCATTTGAATGGCCCCTTAAGACTTTCATTTACTTATGTTTTCCCTTTCAATACAAGTGCATGAATGTTGTGCATACTTACTGTTTGAGTTACAAAATCCCTTATAAGTACTTGTTTTCAGGAGTGTTCTTGAGATGTCAACTATTTAGAGACAGTGCCAGCTTTTTTGAAGCTGTTAGTCAGCTTTTGCTAGGTTTCTGGGTTGGCAGGTATGTGAAGGAGGATTTATGTTAATAAGATCACATGCCAAAGTTCGTTATTTGGACAAGCTTTGCCCCAAGCACTCCCCATGCCCGATATAATGGGCATATTAGTAAGGCAGTGGCCTGGCTTGCTGCAGCTGGATTCTTAAGGCTACCTTTCCGTTCTGAAAATACATTGAAAAGTTGACTTTGTTTCAGTGGAACCAGAAGTCTATTTACATTTTGCTTTCTGCATTAGGTTATTTTGTCGTGGATGCCACTATTTCTTTGGTTCCTTTACCAACCTTTCCTACACAGTATCGTTGACTACCTGGTTTATTTATGAGCACCCATTTTACAGACACTTGGGGCCTGATTTTAGCAGGCCTGCGGGTTTCCGGCGGGTTGGGTTTCGGGTGCGTGGCCTCCGCGCCCGGTGAAATTAGTGGGTTTCCCGCGCGATCGTAGCAGGCAAACCACTAATTGGATTCACTTACCTGCTCTTCCGGGGTCCGCGCTGCTGATCTGCGCGTCGGGCGGGCTGCGCATGCGCAGAACGATCTGTCAGTTGGAGGCTCTCTAGTTAAAGGGGCAGTCCTCCACTGACAGATGCTGCAACCAATGGAACAAATTACAGCATGGAGCAGCCCAGGGGGAAGGCTGCTCCCAGTTTAATGATGCCTCACCCCAGGTATCATCAAATGGGGTGAGGAGGAGGGGGAGGACAGAGATCTTCCACCCGGCGGGCGGGAGGAAGCGGCCTGCCTCTGCCACCAAGAAGGCCTGGCTCGAGGTGGCAGAGGGGGTCACCTGCGCCACCAACATATCGCCCACCTGCATACAGTGCAGGAGGCGCTCCAATGACCGCAGTAGGTCAGCCACAGTGAGAACACGTAGTCTTTCCCCTACACTCCGTCTGCAACAACACTGCCCCCACCCCACATCTCCTTCGGCACCGCCAACACTACTCTGTCACATCACCCCTCATACCCACTCAAACCCCATCCTCATCTTACCTGCACCTACTCACCTTGCCAGTACTCACCCCGCCACTACCACGCAACCCAATCCTCATACAATCTCATGGCTCTATCCCATACTCACCCTCTCGTGCATCTCCCTCACGGCCAGCCTCACTCAACCTGCCACCACCTGTGCTGCAGCCACAGGGCATGCATCACATATGTGCAGTAGGCAGCGTAAGGCAAACGTGTCGTGAGCATGAAGGGGATGCACAAGGGTGTCTGAGGGTTTGCCATGGGTGTTACCTATATTGAATTTCAGAGCAACAAACATCACACATTATATTGGCACCACCACTGCCATGTCTCCGCGAATCCTGTCTGTTGTGTCCAATAATGCCCGCTCCTGGGTATCACTATGAGGACCCACCACTGATTACTGATTACCCATTGTGTTACTGCAGAGTAGGTACAGGTGTATTTGCAGGGCTCTTCCGCGCAGACGACTGAGAGACATCGGCGGTGTACCCGGCTGCACCCTGGAAGGATGCGGAGGAGAAGTTGTGGAGGGCAGTGGTGACTTTGGCAGCGACAGGTAAGCAGATGTTGCTGGGGCCAGCCAGGAGCAGCTCGGCATGAAAGAGCCTGCAGATCTCCACGACTACATGTCGAGTGAATCTGCGCCTCCGTGTGCACTGCTGCTCGGAGAGGTCCGGGGAGCTGCGCCTCGGTCTGTGGACCCTGTGGCGAGGGTAGTGCCCTCTGCGACGCATCTCTCTCTGCGGTTGCCCTCCCTCCTGCTGTGCAGGTGGGCATGCAACAGCACCATGTTGGGGGGCTCCACGTCTCTGCGGCGGACGGCGTGGACTGCGAGGCTGCTGGGGCTGGTCATGCTGTTCGTCCTCCGAGGGTGTCCACGCACCACCCATCTGGCAGGTGTTGGTCTGAGCGGTTGTGTAGGGTAGGTGGGTGGTTCCTTGGACTGGGGCTGCGGTTTCGGTCGGTCTGTCCTCTGGCTTGGCGGGGGGTGGTGGGGGGCAGGGGTTGCCCTATGTGACGAGGTGGCCTCCTGCGTGGGTGAGGGCTCTCCCCCCCGTGAAGTGCACCTTGGCAGCTGCCACAGGCTGCTGGCTGCAACACGCCTGGTTGGAGGGAGACTGTTTCCCCCAGTGTGTGAAACACTCCGCGTTGAAGGTGAAATCCCACACTTCCTGTTTTGACAGCTGATTCAGCTCATTTAATGACCTCAACAAGCAAGGTAAGTACTCTCAAGTGGAACCCCGCTGGCTTTAATTGCCTGCGGGATTCCCACCAGCGGGGGACGCGCACGCAGCCCCGCACGTCATCGGGGAACCCGGAAGTGGTCGGGGTTGTGGCGCGATCCGGTCACGTGACTGGATATCGGGATTTTCGGGGCCCCCCCGCTGGAAACCCACAGGAAACCCAACGGTAAAATCGAGCCCCTGGTGCCTATTACAAAATGGAACCAACTAACCTCGGTCAAGTCAGTTCTCCCTGCTGTTGGCGTGCCTTGTCGAATGCAGGTACGACCCCAAAATCACCCACACACAGTTTTTGGGCTTATTCATTTTTCACAGTTCCGTTACTATAATGTTGGTGTGCTTTGTTTGCTAATGTGTGGGAGATGGGAGATGGAAGAGAGGGAAGTCATTTCCAAATTCAGCCACGAAGGTGTACCTGCAACAACTCGGTATTGAGATTAGATAAGTACCTTTTGTTATTTTTATACGTGCAGCTAACGTGAAAAACATTAAACATCACAACCCTAAAATCCCATGGCGAAAAATTGGCAGAAAACGCAGAGGGACGGTGTAAATGGCCATTTTTAGCTATTTATGTCATTTCTCCGGGGATCTCACTGGTCTCCTGCTGGAGAACTGCCACAGAACTTCCAGGCGCACAACTTTGCTTGCACAAGTCAGGTTACATTGCTTGCACACAGAGCTAGGGTTGCCAATTCTGGTTGGACATATTTTTCTCCAATATTTTTATGACTAATAAATGAAAATGAAAAATACATACAATTTTAAAAAATGTTTTAACTCCCTTGGTGATTTTTCTCCAGAGTTGCTTGCAGCAGTGTCCTGGAGACTAATTTTTAATTCCTGGGAACTCAAGGGTAATCCTGGAAGGTTGGCAACTCTACACAGAGGTGGTCTGGTTTTTTTTGAAACTCAGACTGCCACAATGCAAATTTAGACATGTACATGCTGTGTTATGGGGGATGGGATCATTTGTGGGGTTGGGTCAGGGTTCCCACACCTGTAAGGGAGCACCAGAGGCGCTCGCCCCTCATCTGCCAGCGGAAGACAGTACAACACCCAGCCATTCCACTTGGGAAACCCTGAGGCCCTACCTGGACCAAAGATAAAAATGATTCTTTGCTCCTGTTACTAAGGGAGCACAATTCCTTTTAAAGAAAAGGTGATCGATCCCCTCTGGGATCAATTACCTTAGTCAAATCTGCTCCATCTCTGGGCTATACAGATTAGAAGGGTCTCTGATTCAATCGCTTGACTGTGCTAAATTACCTGATCTCAGTAGAGGTGCTAGAATTGGCCACAATATCACTGCGTTGCTGAGGGAAACGTGGTCCAGGATTCCTGCTCCTGATTTTCATACAATGGGCTAGAAACTCGGCCACGTAGCGCCCGTTTTTCAGGCCCTGCAGGCCACCTGAGGTCCCAAAATGGGGTCCGGAATGTGCTCCCACACTTCGAGCGTGACGTGCGCCGGATGCCATCTTGGTAAAGGGGTTCGCACAGGTGCAGATGATTAACTCCGGCAACATGTAATGTAGGGAGAATATGCATTAGATCAGTGTGCAACACTGATTTAAAGGGATAGATACCATTTTAGCACTCAATGCTCCAGCTAACACACTGTCTTAAACCACAACAAGCCAAACATGTCATAGACAGCACACCACCAGCGCTATTTAAAGGGATTCTGCAGGATTTACAGGTTATTTGCTGGATTATTGCTTCTGGCTGCAGATGCATTTGTACCTGTTTTTGGAGGTCTCCTATACTTGAATGCTAGGACTAGGGGCCATAGCCTAACATTTAGAGCCAAGAGGTGCTAGAGTAAAGTTAGGAAATGCTTCTACACACACAGGGTGGTAGAAGTTTGGAACGTTCTTCTGCAAACGGCAGTTGATGCTAGCTCAATTGTTGGATTCGGAGGTTAACCAATTTAACCCCCAATGACCCTTATTAGAATTTCACATGTGTGAGCAGGAAACGAGGGCAGGATCGGGCCCTGCCAGTAATATTCCCCATAATCCATTTCTTACATTACAACAGTAATTAATTGGTTGTAAAGCACTTTGGGACGTCCTGAGGTCACGAAAGCTGCTATTTAAATACAAGTCTTTCTATCAGTCTGCTGACATTTACTGTTAAGGCTCACACATGAATAACAGCTGAAAGAACCAAAGGGCAACTGGGTCTTATGCAACTGTATCCCTTTAAGTGAATACCTTTAAGAAAGGGGGAGAAATTTGGAGGAAAAAAAACATATAAAAGGGGTAAACAGTATATACCATGCAGGTGGACTTTCCACCTTTCACCAATCTTGTGACTGACATGTGCAATTTATCTATGCAGCATTGTTCTAAACCTTTCCGCAAAATATTTCCAAGGTGATAAACTGTGTCCATACCTGAGTAATAAAGGGACCCGATTAGCCTGTCAGAAATGTCATAATTCTTACTGTGGCGATGACAAAGATGGGAATTGGGAGGGAGGGAGATCCATAGGAATTCCTTTCATCTTCAAGTTGTCAGAAATATTGTCTTGGTTTGATTTTCTTTTAAAGCACTCTTTTCTTGGCAACACCTCATGGAAAATTTAACTGCAGCCAAATTAGGCAGTGTATTAATCACTATTAGAGAGAACATAAGAACATGAGAAATAGGAGCAGGAATAGGCAATAAGGCCCCTCGAGCCTGCTTCGCCATTCGATAAGATTATGGCTGATCTTCGACCTTAACTGCACTTTCCCACCCTATCCCCATATCCCATGATTCTCCTAGAGACCAAAAATTTATCGATCTCAGTCTTGAATGAACTTAACGACTGAGCATCCACAGCCCTCTGGTAGAGAATTCCAAAGATTCACAACCCTCTGAGTGAAGAAATTCCTCCTCATCTCAGTCCTAAATGTCAGACCCCTTATCCTAAGACTATGCCCCCTAAGTTCTAGACTCTCCAGCCAGGGGAAAAAGCCACTTAGCATCTACCCTGTCAAGCCCCCTCAGAATCTTACATGTTTCAATGAGATCACCTCTCATTCTTCTAAACTTCAGAGAGTATAGGCCCATTTTACTCAATCTCTCCTCATAGGACAACTCTCCCGTCCCAGGAATCAATCTAGTGAACCTTTGTTGCACTGCCTCTAAGGCAAGTATATCCTTCCTTAGGTAAGGAGAACAAAACTGTACACAGTGCTCCAGGTGTGGTCTCACCAAAGCCCTGTACAATTGCAGCAAGACTTCCTTACTCTTGTACTCCAACCCCCTTGCAATAAAGGCCAACATACCATTTGCCTTCCTAATTGCTTGCTGTACCTGCATGTTAACTTTGCGTTTCTTGTACCAGGACACCCAAGTCTCTTTGGACACCAACATTTAATAGTTTCTCATCATTTAAAAAATACCCTGTTTCTCTATTCTTCCTACCAAAGTGAATAACCTCACATTTCCCCACATTATATTCCATCTGCCACCTTCTTGCCCACTCACTTAACCTGTCTATATTCCTTTGCAGACTCTTTGGGGGTGATTTTAAGAGGCAAATACAGGTGCATTGGGGGTGGGGGTCTCCAAAAATCACGCAAATCCCGTTCGGGTTCGGAAGCCAGCCCCAACCCACTGGCTTCCGAGTTTCCCAGGGACCCAACTGCGTGAGCGCAGGCGACCCGAAAACGGAAGTTCCGCCAGCAATTAAAGCCGGCGGATGACAGTTAAAGAGCCAAATGTACCTCGGGTACTTAAGGCACTTTACCTGTGACAGATGAAGGGATTAGAAAGATTTTTTAACTTACCTGGGCTGCTTGCCCACCGCTTCTGATTCACGTCTGGTGAAACCAGGCGTGAAGGGCCGGATCAGGGAGAAAGAAACTAAATAAATTAAATTAAAAAATCATGCAATGAAGCGAAAACACTAAATGCACCTACCTTTGAAACCTGCTCCGATGTCTGATGTCTCCCGTTCCAATGTCCCCCTCTTCACCCTCCTGATGTCCCTCTGATCTCACCCTCCTGATCTTCCCCTCTTTCCCTCACCCAGCCTCCCGATCTCCCCCCCTCTCCCCCCACCGATCTTCCCCTCTCCCACCCTCCCGATCTTCCCTCCTCTCACCCCCGATCTTCCCCCTCTCTCCCCCAAACTTCCACTCTCCCATCCCGATCTTCCCCTCTCCTCCCCACCCCAATCTTCCCCTCTCCTCCCCACCCCTCCCCCACCGTCTTCCAGTTCAGTGCCGGATCTTCCATTCTCTATCCCACCCCCCCCAACCCTGGTCTTCCGTTCCAGCGCTGGATGATGTCTGGCTCTCTCTCTTTCCCGCAGCAGCTCCTGATGGCAGCCAGCCTGTCAATCAGGCTAGCTGCCCGGCGCGAAACCCGGAGAGGATGTTAACCACCATCAATCAATGTGTGATCGCGTCAGAAACGGTAAGTTTGTTTCTTGCCGGTTTGCCACATGCCCAATCGGTCCTCCGCTGCCATCCCGCCTCCCCGCTAATATCGGGGCCCTCGTGTCGTCCTCACAGCTTACTTTCCCACCTAGCTTTGTATCGTCAGCAAACTTGGATACATTACACTTAGCCCCCTCATCTAAGTCATTAATATAGATTGTAAATAGCTGAGGCCCAAGCACTGATCCTTGAGGGACCCTACTAATTACAGCCTGCCAACCTGAGAATGATCTGTTTATTCCTACTCTCTGTTTTCTGTCTGTTAACCAATTCTCCATCTATGCTAATATATTTCACTTGTAAACAATTTTACAACACCAAGTTATAGTCCAGCAATTTTATTTTAAATTCACAAGCTTTCGGAGACTTCCCCCTTCTCCACATCAATATATTTCACCCAACCCCATGAGCCCTTATCTTGTGTAACAACCTTTTGTGTGGCACCTTATCGGATGCCTTTTGAAAATCCAGTCATACAACTGCCACTGGTTCCCCTTTATCTACCCTGATAGTTACATCCTCAAAAAACTTCAGTTGGTTTTTAAAACATGATTTCCCTTTTCATAAAACCATGTTGACTCTGACTAATCATATTATGATTTTCTAAGTGCCCCGTTACCACATCCTTTATAATAGATTCCAGCATTTTCCCGACTACTGATGTCAGGCTAACTGGCCTATAATTCCCTGTTTTCCCTCTCCCTCCTTTCTTGAATAGCGGTGTTACATTTGCTACCCTCCAATCCGCTGGGAGCATTCCAGAATCTAGGGAATTTTGGAAGATCAAAACCAACGCATCCACTATCTCTGCAGCCACCTCTTTTAGAACCTTAGGATGTAGGCCATCAGGTCCAGGGGATTTATTGTCTTTTAGTCCCATTGGTTTCTCTAGTAGTTTTTCTCTACTGACATTAATTACTTTAAATTCCTCACTCTCATTAGCCCCTTGGTTCCCCACTATTTCTGGTAAGCTTCTTTGTGTCAAATATTTTTGGCATCATACCAAGATGACTACATCAGAAAGCCATCACAAGGCTTAAGAAAGTATAATTTTCCAAACAAGGCTACTTAAAGAAAAGTTACTTTAAAATAAGTAAGGTAGTGAATTTAACTACCCATTGCTTTTATATAATTTGAATTTCAATAAAAGTTGTTTAACTGTGAATTTTGTATGGCCATTTAACCAAACAGTTTATTTTTGAATAGCTTCTTTGTCCAGTACCTTTCTTTTCCTCCATATTATTTTCCATTAATTTCAAGCAAAAAACAGTGGTACAGTGCCAATTCAACTTCTTTTCATACAGCTTTTAGAGTTTCTGGCATTCTTTTGTCCTCTGGGTTTTGCTTTCGATAATATATTCATGTAATAATATATTCATCGACGATATATTCATCCCTTCACCACCGACGCATCGTGGCTGCAGTGTGTACCATCCACAGGATGCACTGCAGCAACTCGCCAAGGCTTCTTCGACAGCACCTCCCAAACCCGCAACCTCTACCACCTAGAAGGACAAGGGCAGCAGGCACTTGGGAATAACACCACCTGCACGTTCCCCTCCAAGTCACACACCATCCCGACTTGGAAATATATCGCCGTTCCTTCATCGTCGCTGGGTCAAAATCCTGGAATTCCCTACCTAACAGCACTGTGGGAGTACCTTCACCACACGGACTGCAGCGGTTCAAGAAGGTGGCTCACCACCACCTTCTCAAGGGCAATTAGGGATGGGCAATAAATGCTGGTCTTGCCAGCGACATTCACATCTCATGAACGAATTTTTAAAAAGGTGCATTCGTTTGTGCTAAAGGAAAAATACTATTTTTTTTCCTCCACAAATTGTTCTATTGCTAATTTTTCCTAAGTTTCTGTTCAGAATATTATTGTTATTTAAGGTATTATTAACAGTTGGTGTGAGAAGGATGCAGCATTCCTGTCTTTGTTTAGGTTTTTTTTGGATTAGTTCTTGCTGGTCTCGACACACACTAGATTAATATTGGTTTTCATAACCTACAGGAACATATGGTGTAGCCTCATGTGCCAAGGGTATTCATCTGCATGTGAGGCTTAATTCCTATCAAACAATTATGCTAATGTTTATTGAATGCAGAGCCATTGGTGTCAATCTATCAAGTAGTGCTCGATAGCTGGTTAGACAATCCATTCATTTCCAGACAAATTTCGAGTGGATATTGACCCTAGGTAATGACTAGAGATACAGTTGTCTAATAATGTCTGTTTTAATACATATTCCAAGCATGTTTCAAGATATTTACCTATTTGGCCTAAAAGGGATTTTGAGGTTTATTTATGTTATGATGCTGCTATGAAATTAAATTTGGTCAACTCTTGGGAACACACAAGTTTTTCACGATGTTGATTCAGACTTTTAGCTGGACTACCATATTAAATGCATACTCATCATACCATATGAGTTGGAGACAATGGATGTAGTCATTAGCAAATTCCAGACAGTTGCACCTAAAATGTTGGATTAGTTTAATCTATTGAGCACAGGAGGAGGCCTAGCTTGGCAGAGAACATAGTTGCCATGATTCCCATACCAAGGAGGAGGGCGCGAGATTAAGCTTTTCGCTTCTTCGCTCGCTGTGTGGAAAAGAGACAATCTGCGGTTTGGAACAGTCAATAAGGTAGAGAGGTTTCACCTTTTAAACAGCCAGATGGAGGTGGGCAGTCTCATGGCTGAGTTATGAACATGTACATTCTTCAAGAGAAAGGTTAGTGCCAGCTAGTTTCAGGGATTACTGGCCAGTAAAGCGAGTTTATCCCGTTAATGGGGATTGTGTGGCATACTTTGTTATTTTCCATGTGTTCATTTATATATTTTGTGTAAAATAAACAAGGGAATTTGTTTCACTAGAGTGCTCATCAGCCTGCCTTCCAAAAGAGAAGATAAAATGCATGTGACATCAAGTGAGAGAATACAGTATTCAGTGGGCACAAGTGGTTTTATTGTTCTAGCCCCCAGCTCATGCTATCATGTAACTATATATTGGGCAGTAAAGGTATGCTCCTGCTCCTGCTTGTAGGGGATTCAGGTTCTTTTTTTTTTATTCATTCATGAGATGTGGGCATCACTGGCAAGGCCATCATTTATTGCCCATCCCTAATTGCCCTTGAGAAGGTGGTGGTGAGCCGCCTTCTTGAACCGCTGCAGTCCGTGTGGTGAAGGTTCTCCCACAGTGATGTTAGGTCGGGAGTTCCAGGATTTTGACCCATCGACGATGAAGGAACGGCTTACAAGAGTGATCAGTGATGCTTAATCCAAGAGAATATATATAGTGCAGACCTGAAATTTGTAGCAATGATATGTTTATGTTTGACTTTATGCTATAGACAGTGAGTTGGGAATTTTAAAGCTAACAGAGAGACTGAATTAGATATGGCTTCATGCAGCAATTCACCATTTAAGAAGTGAGTTTCAAATATAAACTTTATGTTAATAAGCTAATATAGGAGAAGCACCTTTTCCTTATGGCATTTCGAGGAGAGTTGTGAAGTGTGTAATTACTGTAAATATACTGTGTGTACTGAGTACTGTTCACTTACCTGTCTAATACTAAGGAAAAGTCTGTTTACAGGAGTGGTCACTGATGCTCAACTGAAGTCGTATATCTAATGTGAAAACCCAAAAATGTAAGTTGTTACATGTATTAGATTATACAGCAATGTCAGAAAACAATCATTTGAGCTCCTCATGTTAGTCTAGTTGGGAAAGGTATTGGTGTGGATTAAACCCATAGAGATCTGAAGGCTGCAGCTTTGATTTCTAATCTTTCCCAAGTTAGTTGATTTCAGTTGGCCAGCAGCTGAGGCACTACAATTGGCTCCAGAGCCTTGAGCTGGGAAGGTGGGGAGGGGGATGAAAAATCAACTTGAGTTCCTGCTCCTGATTGTTATCCAGTGACCTACTGAAAAATATGCATGTGATATATTAGAGGAATGAAATAACTGTAAATAGACATAGAGTTACATAGAGTCTACTGCACAGAAACAGGCCAATTGGTCCATGCTGGCATTTATGCTCCACGCGAGCCTCCTCCCCCACCCCTCTTCATCTAACCCTATCAGTATATCCTTGTGCGTGTGCGTGTGCACAATAATGTTCAGGTATTATAGGATGCTATAATTAAGAGGTGACGGTTATAGGAGGTATGTTGTAGACATTGTATTACTTTTGTGTATAAATAACTATTCATTTATTGATTGGTCCTGAATTAATCATCTGAATAAATGTTGGTTTCAACGCATTTCAAACATTGAATGATTACTATTTCCTAAAGTGATGTGGCTGCTGCAGTTATTATAACTACATAAGTATAAATTCTTAACGCTCACAGCCAATTTGGCCAATGAGCCTTGTGTTGTGCATTTTTGAATTCTTTCTGAAAAGAACTCCTCTGTCTATCCAAATGTAAGTAAAATATTCCACTCTATTAAATGTACTGTCATTTACAGGACAAGCATTTTCCGAAGAGCTAACATAATTTTCCCATGACCATTAGTCCACGACTTGGTACTATACAATAGACAACTGAACATAAAATTGCCCATTAAGCTCCTTAGTAAGAGGCTGACAAGAGTGCATTATATATAATTTGCACAATCATCCCAGCCACAGTTCATCACGATTAGACCTTGACAAAAACTATCAGAACACTTGGTTAACCACAGGCAAATAAATTTGGACTATTGGTCGATTGATTACACTCTTAGAGGGGGTGGGAGGGAGGCTTAATCATAGAAACATAAATTTTAAATGCTCCTCTTCCACCCATAGCACTGGTGTTCGTAGTGTCCAGTGTAGTTGTGGAGTTAATGACAGAAAATATGTTATTTGCATTTTTCCTTCATTACCACGTCATTTGAATATGACCACCCATATTTGGGCGTACATATTCTATCACCTCCAGTGGAAAATCCCAGAAGAACAAAGGGAAAGGTTAGAAGAAATAGTTTTACACGGTGTCGTTCGGGGATGAAAGCCCTACTAAGAATAGTGGTGAAAGGAGAATCCATTATAGATTTTAAAAGGAAAATGGATAATTATTTGAAAAATAAAAAATTAGAAGGGCATGGAGAAAAGGCAAGGGAATGAGAATAAGTGGCTAGCTCTTTCAGAGAGCCAGCATGGGTACAATGGACTGAATTGCCTCTTTCTGTGCTGTAAAATTATATGATTCAGCAAAATGACAGTGGCCCCCGGGAGCGTGCTACCTAATGTTTGTTCTTGCCCACTGGAATTATCATGGAAAACGGGCATTATGCTAGAGGAAAATCAGCCCACTGATCACCACTTGCCTCATCTCTCCTACTTTCTTTAGCCTTGGTGGTTTTTCATAGTATGGGCCTTGACCATATGTCTCTCAAATTAAGCAAAAAGTTCACCTCATCCAAGCTTCCAACAGTGGTTCCATAATACTCACATTTTGCTTCTATGGCTTATGAATCATCTGAACCACTTGTAATTTTTCCCAGAAATCTATTATTCTTCATTTTAGTACACATGGATCAATTAAAAGAAGGGATAGTACCAATTTAGAAAAGTGGATTCACATTGGGCAATTTCGATTAAAATGAGATAATTATCACTTAATGGAGAGCAGACTGCAGACTCCACCAACTCATCGTAGGCAATTAACCTACACAATTCCGACTAGATAAAAAATAAAATGCACTGAAGGCGATTGAGATAATTTTCTATTAGTCACAAATGCAGCAATCTCACCATATGGCCGCACTCAATCATTCCACATAACTTTTCCATTAATGAAAAGCAACAACCGGTATCTGAGGAGCATGCCAAAAGGTGCATGGCCTCACATCAAAGATGCTTCTGTACAATGTCAGTCCCTGCCTGACATGTAAACAGTCTAAAATAAGTCAACTGTTTCTGAATGGCTGCAGATATGTGCAAAACTAAACAAAACTTCAAGATGTTTGAGCTATTAATCAAGGAGGTCTTAATATTGTGCTTTAGTCCTTTAGTTAATGAATCTAAATTTAACTATGAAAAAACCATAATACTGTATAAACAATGATCTGCTTCCCTATATTTCTATAATTCCAGTTGCGGGGTCCACTGAAGATAAGATTGCAGGGGATACCCTAAGCCTAATGTACTTTGTGAAATTCAAAAAGGACAAAGACCATTCAAAACCTTTTTTTCCAGGTAACCATGCACGGTTATGGCTTGTGGAGTGTGCAGCAATTTTTCTTCAGACCAGGACCTGTGTCTTTCATGTAAAGCTTTAGCTGTGTTGCCTTTATCAAAGTTTTGGGTTGTACACAATTGCTCTGAAATGGCAATGTCAAGGCAGTGTCCAGCCATGGCATAGGTACCTCAGTATCAGCCGCTAGGACGGCTGGCTACGCTGAAAATTATGAGGCTCGCCTCTCCCACTAATTAATTTAGGCTCTCAGTGCCTGGAAAATGGGCACTGGGAGCTAGTCTGGAAGCACAGTTGGATGCGAAGTGGGATTTACTGCGGAGCAGTAGATTTTTAAAAGACTAGTGCTTCTTTCTGAATTAATGGAAACATTTTCATCAATCTGCAATGCAGCCAAGGGGCAACGTAAGGAACGCTGCCCTATTTTTAGATGAGACATTGGAGGAGCTAAAGCAAGAGGTGCAGCAAAGGAAGGTGGCACTCTTTGGAGCAGAAGGCCACCTCCAGCAAAAGCAGAGTTGCAAGATGCACAGATGGAGGTAGCCAAGAGCGCACATAGAATCTCACAGGTTCATAGGACTTGGCTATAAATAAGGAAAAAGTTTAATGGAATCAGGACGAGTGCCATTGTAAGTATGCACACTTTTGTCTATTTGATTAATATTGGGGTATAATACGCATGGCACAAACCAAGATTGTGAGTTGCAGCACCCTTAGTGAGGTATCATGCAAATCATCCAAGAAGGTTTTGCCCTTTTCTATTCAATTGCGGAAAAGTCTCAGGGCACAATTTTTGCACAAATGGCTCACACTGTGATATCTAAAAAATTGAATGGTGTGCTCCGAATCCATACTGCTACCAAAATCTACATGCATGCTGCATTGGGTTGTATTTACCAAATTAGTTCTTTGGAAGGATGTGCATTAGCCACAGGGCAGTCTGTCTGGATGCTCTGCCAATTTCTAAAATCCAGATGTCTTGCATGTGCCAACTGTAAAAAGCTGCTCTCAACACAGTAAATGAATGCTCACTGGCAGTAGATCACCATAGTTGAAGCAATGGACTGAATATGAGCAGGTGACCCTTGGCATATTTGCCCCAGGTCACTGGGAGAGGTTGGAGAGCAAGTATCTTCCTTTTCTTTCACTCGTTGTTGCCTTTGCTCATTCTCTCACTGAATGACACAGAACAGCCCTCAGGTAGGTTCCAAGAAGGGGGTTGGAACGGGCAACGGGGTGGGGGGAAAATCACTCCAGCTCTTCCGGGTTCCACTGTAAATTATTTTAATTTTTTTTTAAATAACTTACTTTTAGTTGGCGGTCACAGGGGCCTCTGAAGAATCCTGAGCAGTGCTCAAAGGTAACTAATTTTGTACAATGGTCCTTCAATGGCCATTAGGCCCCTGATTAACATATTCAAGGCACCTAATGCATGTTTTAGACTGCCACCTGAGATGCCCAAAAAACGGGCCCAACAAATTTAGCAGTGGGATCATCACCTGCGCAGACTGGGCACAGGCGATTGTCCCATTGCTAAGTTGATTGGTTTTGTGTCCGTTTTATGCCCGAGAAACGGGCGCAAGGCATACCAATTTCAACTCCCATATTTCAAATGCACTTCCTTTCCAAGCATTTAGATGAAAATGCACAGGAATAGGATAATATGCTGTTTGGATCTCTTACCTATGGCTAGAGGAGATTGCAGAATTAACAGGTATAGAGATTTGTGGTCTGGAACATACTGCTGTCCCAGGAGCAGGGGGTGACAAGATGGAGGAATCTGCAGTGTGGCTAGTTGAAGGATGTTGGATGATGTGCAAATGGAGGGGTTTAAACCTTGGACTATTTCATATTCCTGACTGAAGGAAGCTGGAAATGGAGAACTCTGTATCTGAGACTGCCTGAGATAACTGATTGAAGGAATCCATAGGGCGATGAAGTGGAAAATCTGCAGTGTGGACTTATCCACAGTCTTACAATCAAGAAAACATTTTAGCACAGGATGAAGTTATTTGGCCCTTCACATCTTTCTGACAGAGCTATCCAATTCATCCCATTCCCCTGTACTTTCCCCATTACCTTTTAAATTTTTCTTTTTCAAATATTTATCCATCTTTCTTTTTAAAAAAGCTATTATAAATTTAGCTTCTACCATTATGTCAGGTGGGACCTAACAATCCTCTGCACAAAAGAATACTTACCCTCTCTTTGTTCATTAGATTATCTCAAATTTTGCCCTCGAGCTACTGACTCAATCGATCAGAGGAAATAGTGCTTTTTTTGCCTTTTTAAGTCCTAGGAATCAACACCTAGGTGAATGAAGCTAGAGGCTATGGAGATCCAAGAGTATACAGATTGAAGTACCCCACATTCCTGTGTTGGTCCTCGCTCGTCACTATCTACTCTAGTCTCATTTCCCCGTCCTGTCCCCATAATTTTTTAAATAAATTCTTCCTTTTCAAATACCTATGCGATTCTATTTTAGATAATGTTATAGCCAATGCCTCAGAAGTCACTTGTATCAAAGCATTCTATGTCCAAATGACCCTCTGGGTAGAAAAATGCTTCTAACTTCTTTGGTCTTCTAGTGATAATTCTCAGACTTATTACTAATTCACCAATCAGTGGAAACAATCTTTCACTATTTATCTCTCAAAACCTGTCATAATTATGAAAACATTCACTAGGTTCCCCATTTAAACCTCTTTCTCTTTCAGTGAGAATTGCCCCAGCCTTTCTTCACAACTATAACCTTGCACTCTTGGTATAATTCCAGTGAATCTTTGTTGTGACCTTCCCATAACTATTATTCTTTCTATAATGGGGTGCCCAGAACTGCACGTAATACTCCAATCGTAGCTTAACCAATAACTTGCATAAATTTACCATCACTTCCTTGCTTTTATATTCAATGTCCCTGTGCATATAATTTAGAATCCATTAGCCCATTTATGACATTTTTACCTATACTCCCACCTTTAAAGATTTAAATATCTGCATGCCTATATCTCTCTGTTCCTGGATCACTCCATTAAAATCTTACCATTTACAGTATACTTCCTTTCACTGATCTTTTTCACAAAATACACTACTTCATATTTCTCTGCATCAAACTTCTTCTGCCACTTTGCTAACCTACAAGTTCTTGCCTTCTTCCTCACAGTTTGCCACACCCACTAATTTGGTAGCATTAGCAAATTTGATATATTTCCTCTTGTGCCGAAGTTCAAATCATTTATATAGACAGAAGACAAAAGGGATTCCAGCACAGACATCTAGTGCGCACCCCTACTCCCATTTCAACAGTCCAAAAAACCACCATGTACCAGTACTCTTTATTTTCTGTCCATTAGCTATCTCTCTATCTTTGTGGCTACATTCTCTTTAATATCATATTGCTTACGTGGTACCTAATCAAATGCCTACTGAAAGTATAACCATGCCATTACCTTTATCTATATACCCTGTGATTCCCTAAAAAAAAATCAATTAAATTAGCTTAATCGTCCCTTTACAAATCCATACCGAATGTCCCTAATTGGTCCACACCTTTTCAAGTGTTCACTAGAACTTTATTCACATAGAATCATAGAACGGTTACAGCACAGAAGGAGGCCATTCAGTCCGTCGTGCCCGTGCCGGCTCTCTGCAAGAGCAATCAAGCTAGTCCCACTGCCCCGCCCTTTCCCCGTAGCCCTGCAAATTATTTTTCTTCAAGTACTTATCCAATTCCTTTTTGAAAGCCACGATTGAATCTGCCTCCTCCACCCTTTCAGGCAGTGAATTCCAGATCATAACCACTCGTTGCGTAAAACGTTTTTCCTCTTGTCGCCTTTGGTTCTTTTGCCAATCACCTTAAATCTGTGTCCTCTGGTTCTCGACCCTTCTGCCAATGGGAACAGTTTATCTCTATCTACTCTGCCTAGGCCCCTCATGATTATGAACACCTCTATCAAATCTTAGATAAGACTAACTAGACTATAATTTCTAGGCTTATGCCTTTCCAACCTCCTATTTCTGTCACTATTTCCATTTCCAAAGATTTTTGGAAAATGATATTTGATGCCTCTGCTGTCTCTTTCCCAAATGTCTTCAGTATTCTGGGGTGTATACTATCTGGGTCTATTGACACTTCTACATTTAGTCCCATAAGAGATAGGAGCAGGAGTAGGCCATTCGGCCCCTCAAGCCTGCTCCGCCATTCAATGAGATCATGGCTGATCTGATTTTTACCTCAACTCCACTTTCCCGCCTTTTCCCCATATCCTTTGACTCCCTTGCTGATCAAAAATTTGTCTAACAAGTTTGTCCCACTAACTTTTTTTTCAATAATATCTTTTTAAATATTCATCCCCAGTTACGGCACTTCCATATCCTGGCGAGATACCTCTACAGTCCCACTTTCACCTTCCCCTATAAATACAGATGTGAAATAGTTATTAAGCATCTCAGACAGTCCTTCATTCTCAAGTATATGATGGTCCTTTTCATCTCTAACTGGTCCCACACTTTCTTGGACAATCCTTTCACTTATATATTTATAAAATTCCTTATGTTGACCAAACATCATCTTTCATGCTCCCTCTTAGCCTTTCAATCTCCCATTTTTCTTTCTTTCCCTGCTTTGTATATTTCTCACAGTATTATTTGTTTCCCCATACCACATGCCTCTTTTTCAAACCTCACTTTTGCTCTATTCTATTTATTCTTGTAATCCAAAATGTTGACACACCTCTTTTATGCCTAGTCAAAATAGCTTGTATTTTATCCCATCTTGTTCTTAAATATCTTTAATTGCTGGTTCTCTATTTATTTCCAATCAATTAATCTGGCCTTGGTCTCCTTTCATCCCAGTGAAATTAGAAAATTTGCAGCCTTCACCTTTATCTTTGACTTCTCCAATTGTTTATCTATTTTCTGTGTGAACCTAATTAGGCTATGGTCACTATTTCCTGAGTTTTCCTACCTTTAGGCTGTTAACTTGTCCTGCTTCATTACCCAAAACTAAAACTAGCACTGTATCCTTTGTTGTTGGATGATGTAAGCTGCAGGGTAAGGAGGTGGAGGAACCTGGGGGTCTGCTTGACCTGGTTGGAGGGCAATACACTTTGAGGATACACTTTGAGTGTTTCCCAGTCGGGGAATACTTTAGCAGTCAAGGACATTCAGCCACCGATCTTCGGGTAAGCGTTCCCCAAGGCGGCCTTTGAGACATACGACAACGCAAAATCGTTGAGCAGAAATTGATAGCCAAGTTCCGCACCCATGAGGACGGCCTCAACCGGGATCTTGGGTTCATGTCACGCTACACGTAACCCCACCAGCAAGGGAAAAAAAAGTTATCTGTTTTTAATACAACTGGAAATTCTCTCTCTCTCTCTTTCTCTCTGTCTGTGTAATTTGACACAATGTGTATTCAGCATACTGGGACCTGCTGTTTTCCGTGGCTAACCTGTCTGAACACCAATGACACCTTTGATTGGTGTGATGGTGTCCCAGCCTAATATAAGATATGCAATTTGAGAACCTCTCATTCACTACTCACCTGACGAAGGGAGATAATCTCCAAAAGCTTGTGATTTTAAAATAAAATTGTTGGACTATAACCTGGTGTTGTAAGATTCCTTACACTTTGAGGAGTGTAGGAATCTTACAACACCAGGTTATAGTCCAACTGTTTTATTTGAAAATCACAAGCTTTCGGAGGCTTTCTCCTTCGTCAGGTGAGTGTCGGATTCCATGGAAGGTTACCACATTTATAGTCAGAGAACAATACCTGGTGATTACAGATAATCTTTCCAACTGCCCGTTGTCAAGGCAATCAAAGTGTTCAGACAGAGAGATGTTACCTACAGGACCACCGAATATACAAACGGCCATAACAAAAGACAGAGAGAGAGAGAAACATCCGAAAGGAAGAGAAAGACAGAGAATGACCCGTTGTATTAAAGACAGATAACTTTTTTTCGCTGGTGGGGTTACGTGTAGCGTGACATGAACCCAAGATCCCGGTTGAGGCCGTCCTCATGGGTGCGGAACTTGGCTATCAATTTCTGCTCGACGATTTTGCGTTGTCGTGTGTCTCGAAGGCCGCCTTGGAGAACGCTTATCCGAAGATCGGTGGCTGAATGTCCTTGACTGCTGAAGTGTTCCCCGACTGGGAGGGAACCCTCCTGTCTGGTGATTGTTGCGCGGTGTCCGTTCATCCGTTGTCGCAGCGTCTGCATGGTCTCGCCAATGTACCATGCTCCGGGGCATCCTTTCCTGCAACGTATGAGGTAGACAACATTGGCCAAGTCATAGGAGTATGAACCATATACCCGGTGGGTGGTGTCCTCTCGTGTGATGGTGGTATCTGTGTCGATGATCTGGCATGTCTTGCAGAGGTTGCCGTGGCAGGGTTGTGTGGTGTCGTGGACGCTGTTCTCCTGAAAGCTGGGTAATTTACTGCGAACGATGGTCTGTTTGAGGTTGGGTGGCTGTTTGAAGGCGAGTAGTGGAGGTGTGGGGATGGCCTTAGCGAGGTGTTCGTCATCATCGATGACATGTTGAAGGCTGCGGAGAACATGGCGTAGTTTCTCCGCTCCGGGGAGGTGAAGGAGTGTACAGCGTGACTGCTGCACACTCTTCAGTGAAGGATTGCCCCATACTTCCATCTGAAGCAGATTCTAGTGAGTTAACCGACCGCTGCAGGGGGGGGGGGAAATAATAAACAATCCAAAACATTTGTAGAATGTGCATTAAATATAATAGTTTATTGCAGTTTACAATATATATCACATAACTTTGCAAATTGAAAAACCTTTATGTGTATGTAGGGGGTTGATTGGTTTCATGCTGGTTTTTACAAATGCTATCAATTAGACTATCACAACGATTCATTCATGAGTACATTGATTTCACTTTGTATATGCATAATGTATGAGACACAGTGAACTTCACTTCACTGAGTGGCCTGAATTACTTTGTTTTATTTTTCCGACAGGATTTATATGCAGTATTGCTGATACTAGCGGAACTGGCTATGCAGTGCTTACCAGGCTATTTCATTCAGGAAAAAGCAGATCGTTTGAGGAGCAATTTGCAGGACAAGAATTGTAAACTGTAGTTAATCATTATTTCAAATACAGTTGCAAATTTATTTAAGTTACTGCATATATCCATTACCGTAATAACTTTTATTATGGCCCAGTTATACGACAGTTTTTTTGCTGATGCAACACATCACATCAATGCAGAAATTAGAAGTGTAATTAGGGAGCGAAGTAGTTGACCAGTGATTAAATTGACCCAAAGTAATCAGGAATGGTCTTCTAGCTCCCAAGAAAATATTTTTTGATGGCTGCCTCTGCTCTCTCCATTTCTGCTACTTTTTTTATCTTCCTCTGTGGTACCTCATCTACACTGCTGAGTTTTAAAATAATCAAAATTTGTACTTGCATATAACTGCAGCATTAATCTCCTGCTTACAAACATGAGTGCTTCAGGAATCGAAGAGTAGCTAAGAGATATTTGCTTACAGAAAGTGCTGCCGCCCATGAGTGTCTTGCAAGAACAAAGCTTTGATGAAAAGGTATCGATATATCTATCCAAATAATTATTGAGTCACCATTATTTCCCTGCTGATGTTTTTAACAGTTTGAAAGATGTAATTTAGATATATGAGAAATACATTATAGATATTATGGTAGCCTGCCAACCACCAATTTGGATTCCCTTAATTTAGCACATTTGTCAGATGATAATTTAACACTCCATGACCAAAAGAAAAGACATATGTAGGTAATACTTTGATGCCGTTTGCCAGCTTTTAATGAGGAGTCAAACACCACTAGATTATTTATTTACGATATTTGTCCAGGAAAGCATGTCATCAAGCCAGTGCTTTGGACAGTAGATAAGGGACAAAAGAGGAATATTCAAAGTAACAAAAGATGGTGCTCCTCAAAATGCTACTGTATTGTTAATACCTAACATCATTACCCAATCTCATTACTTAATTTGTATCGCTATTGTAATCATCAAATTGAAAGCATTATCTTTATATGTTACGATTCAATATAAATACCATTTATGAAACCTCAAACCAAAGGAACGTGCTGAGCACAATACCATTAAAATGTAAATCCAAGTCACACATCCTGCTTTTTATTTGTATAATAACTCTTATTAATTTATTAAACTGTAGACCACCAAAACCAGCTCTTTTTGTGTTCAAGTTTTCTAATGAAAGAAACTCAGGGGGGAATTTTAACCCCCCTATGATGGGTGGGAGAGGGTCTGTGGGGTGGTTGGGGGAGGGGTTTAAATCATCAAATACGCAAAACCCAACCCCTACCCGCCGCGAACATGCCTATTTCTGTTCTAACCACGGCAGGTTTGGGGGCGTCCGCGTAACCCGCACTGGAGAGGCGGGTCCATGATTATAGTATGTTAATGAGGCTCCGTTCCTGAGATTTGGGCAGCCATTTGAATTTAATGGCTGTGGGCCAGGTTTCCCAGGGCTCGGAAAGCCTGGTTTTCTAAAGCCTGGGCAGCTAAAGGGAAGCGAGAGCAGCCGGATCCAGCAGGTAGGTGCTTTTCCAGCACTGGTTGTGGGCCAGGAGAAGTAGGAGTGTTTCTCCCTGGCCCTCCAAGCAAATCTTCTGCAGCAATCGGCCGACCACCGCCCCCGCCCCCGACCACCCCTGCCACCGCGACCCCCCCCCACTCCAAACCCACAATGTTTCCCAGTCCCCCCTCCCTCCCGATTGCAAGTCCGACCCCCACCCCCACCGCCCCGCTAAATTCGCGATGTTTCCCAGTCGATCCTCCCTCCCAATCACCAGTCCGAACTCTCCTCCCCCCACCCCCGCAACCTGCGCTGCTTCCCAATGGCCCCTCCCCCCCCGCTGTGACCTTCTACTGCAGGCTTTCCCGCCCAGCAGCCAGCCAGCCCGTCAATCTGGCCGGCTGCCGGACAGGAATTGGAGTAAAAAAATGATAATGATCTCCTGCCGTTAAATTCGTCAGGACCTCCGCATTACCGACATTTGCGAGATGCCCCCCCCCCTCCCTCCCCACCTCCCTATAAATATTTGGGCCTTGGCCTCAGTTTGAGCAGATGCCTTCAGACCTTCATTAACCTCTGAGCGTTTTTTAAATCATGAGTTTACTTTGCTGTGCAACTGATACAAACACAACTGTGTGACATCCCACGCATGAACGTCATGCATAAAAAGCTTTTTAAACAGGAATCTCACTATTGACACTTTATAAGGAGGGTATCTCAGCAGACTGGGTGGCACACTATTCTTTCACCTTTCGGCATTGGGTTTGAAAAGCTACTTCTTTTTGCTAGTTGTATCTGAAATAAGTTTTTCCAGTCAGTTTCACAAACACATGTCTTCTATGCTCTCTAATGCAGGGTTTCCACTAACATACAAAGCGTACAAGAGCGAAAAGCATGAGTGCTTGTTCACGGGACAGCAAAACAGTAAGTTGAAACACAACAGCTATAACAAGAGCTGAAGGAATACTGAAGCATGAAAAATTTGAATAAACTCACAAACCCAGTTTACATTGTGCCAATTAATCCGACTGACTTTGGGTGAATACTCCAGCAGCCCTCAATGCATGGACTTAAAGAAGGTCTGAACTACAGACTGAACAACAACTTCACATTTTGAGTTTTGAGTACGTGTTAAATTGCATTGTGCATGCAGAGTGGAAATATTCAAAATGAAATGGATCAATTCATAATTCAACACACCAAAGAAGGCCACACACTTGGACAGCAATTCAGTAGGGTGATAGTCAGTACAGATTCTCAACATGGACCTAAACAATGGGACAATCGGGTAGACTGTCTTGCCTCTTGTCTTTTGAGCCTTCTGGTGTTCTCATCTTCCCCTTGCTCTTCAGTCATATAGGGCTCGATGTTAGCAGGGCTGCGGGTTCACGGCAGGGGGGCTATTGGGCGCGTGGGTAACGCGCCGGTGAAATTAGTCAGCCACCCGCGCGATAGCAGCAGAATTGGATCCACTTACCTTGTCTTCCGGGTTCCCCACTGCTGAGCTGTGCGTCGGGCGGGCTGCGCATGCGCAGTAAGATCTGTCAGCTGGAGGAGCTCTATTCAAAGGGGCAGTCCTCCACTGACAGATGCTGCAACAAATAGAAAAAATTACAGCATGGAGCAGTCCAGGGGGAAGGCTGCTCCCAGTTTAACGATGCCTCACTCCAGGTATCAATAGATGGGGTGAGGAGGAGGGGGAGGACAGAGATCTTCCCCCCAGCAGGCGGGAGGAAGCGGCCTGCCTCTGCCACCAGGAAGGCCTGGCTCGAGGTGGCAGAGGACGTCACCAGCACCACCAACATATCACGCACCTGCATACAATGCAGGAGGCACTCCAATGACCTCAGTAGGTCAGCCAAAGTGAGTACACTTACTCATTTCCCTACACTCCATCTGCCACATCACCGCCCCCACCCCACACCTCCTTCTGCACTGCCAACACTACTCTGTCACATCACCCCTCATACCCACTCAAAGCTCATCCTCATCTTACCTGCACTTACTCACCTTGCCAGTACTCATCCCGCCTCTACCACTCAACCCAATCCTCATACAATCTCATGGCTCTATCTCATACTCACCCTCTCGTGCATCTCTTTCACGGTCAGCCTCACTCAACCTGCCACTACCTGTGCTGCAGCCACAGGGCATGCATCACATATGTGCAGTAGTCATGATGTGGAGATGCCGGTGATGGACTGGGGTTGACAATTGTAAACAATTTTACAACACCAAGTTATAGTCCAGCAATTTTATTTAAAATAAAATTGCTGGACTATAACTTGGTGTTGTAAAATTGTTTACAATATGTGCAGTAGGCAGCGTAAGGCAAACGTGTCATGAGCATGAAGGGGATGCACAAGGGTGTTTGAGGGTTTGTCATGGTTGTTACTTATATTTAATTTCTAAACAACTCACATTACATATTATATTGGCACCACTACTGCCACATCTTTGCGAATCTTGTCTGGTTTGTGCAATAATACCCTTTCCTGAGGATCACTATGAAGACCCACAACTGATGCCACCCATAGTGTCACTGCAGAGTGGGTGTAGGTGTATTTGCAGGGCTCTTTTGTGCAGACGACTGAGAGACATCGGCGATGTCCCCGGTGGCACCCTGGAAGGATGCGGAGGAGAAGTTGTTGAGGGCACTGGTGACTTTGAGAGCGACAGGTAAGAAGATGGTGCTCGGGCCAGCCGGGAGCAGCTCGGCATGAAGGAGGCTGCAGATGTCCACGACTACATGTCGACTGACTCTGAGCCTCCGTGTGCACTGCTGCTCAGAGAGGTCCAGGAAGCTGAGCCTCGATCTGTGGACCCTGTGGCGAGGGTAGTGCCCTCTGCGACGCATCTCTCTCTGCGGTTGCCCTCCCTCCTGCTGTGCAGGTGGATGTGTCACAGCACTGTGTTGTGGAGCTCCACGTGTCAGAGGTGGCCGGCGAGGCTGGTGATGCTGTTCGCCCTCCGAGGAGGTCATGACTGCAGCTACAGCGGCCCCGATCTGGAAGATGTACATCTGAGGGGGTCCGCAAGGTAGGTACATGTCTCTGGACCCCGGGGTAAGTGTGCAAGTTGGTGAATTTGATTTTCAGGAGGAGGGTGGTGGAGGTCAAACTTTGTCCCAAGTGACAAAGTGGCCTCCTGCAATGAGTGAGGGTCTTCCCCCACCACCTGTCAAATGGACCTTTGCAGCTGCCACAGGCTGATAGCTGCAACAGGTCCATTTGAACTGGGAGTGTTTCCCCCAGTATGGGAAACAGTCCCAGTTGTCAATAAAATCCCACCCCTCCTCACATAATCCCTTAATCAGGTCAGTTAATGACCTGAAATAGCACAATAAATACTTTCAAGTGGCATCCTGCTGGCTTTAATTGCCTGCGGGAGTCCCACATGCAGGGGCTGCGCGCGCACGCCGGCGCGTCAGTGGAGAACCCGGAAGTGGGCGGGTTGGAGCCGGGCTCCGGTCCCGCTCCGGGATTCCCCGATTTTCGGAGCCCCCCCGCCCGGAACGCACCCGATAGCGGGTGCCAAAATGATGCCCATAGAGACAATAACGGTCCTTCAATTCCACATAAAGTTTGAATATGTTCCTAAAGTTCCATTTGCACACTTTAATCTGATCCTGTGTCAATTCAGCAGCTTGACCGTAAATGTGAAGATGTATTTTTAATGAGTTTGTTTAAAGGTTGCCAATTTCCATAAAAACTAGTCTGTGCTTCCATTTTATTAGGGTTATGAAACAGGACATTTTGGTCTGGACCTTGAACTTCTCAAATAAATCTGTTCATAAACAACAATGAAGAACACAGACTGTGAGAGCAAATTGGGAAAGATTAATTTTACTGGTTTTTGACTCTCGGAGACAGTTGTGGTGTGCCTGATCTTCTTTATTTATCTAAACTAAAAATAAATAATCTTCTCTGAACAACGAGCAAGATACAGGGGTAGAATTTCCACTTTGAGTGTATTCAGGATATTGCTCCCAAAATTGCGCTGGTTGGGGGTTACAGTTCAAGTTTCTGCTAAAATGTATTTGCATATTCACAGACGTAAATTCTTTCACGAAGCAGCGCAATCGGGCAGTGTAATAGAACATAATCGTTTTTTTCTCTTTGCATTAACAAGTATTCATTGATGTATTTAGGGGTGGTAACCTGCTGCAGTTTTATTAATACAGCTGAAAATGGGTTTATCACAAAAAAATAAGCATTTTTAATAAGAGTGTCTCGTCCTCCAGCTGTGAGTAACCTGATTTCAAATCACTTAAAAAAACTATACTGAACCAATTACTGGTTTCATTGGTGTACACTTGTCAGTTTTGTAGTAAATTAGATATTTATTGATATGTAAAAACTTTTAAATCATGCTTACTAGTGCCTGTGCGCCTAAGAAAATGAACATAATTTGAAGAGCTTCCCTAGCCAGCGCAATAAGCAGAAACTCGCAATGTTGACCTGGGGGTGTGGCCAGTTTTGTGGGCCGAGCCTGATCCAGGTGAATTGAACCTTAAACCAACATAAAAATCGCGGAAAACCCTAAAGTAAGTGGTTTTGGGCATAACTCACTTATCCTTAAAATTCCCCGATCTTTTGCGCTGGTTCAGCTGATTGTGCTGGAATCTGGGCACAAAACTAACGGAAACAAGCGGATACTCTACCCCACAGTATTTACCTTATTGGATAAAAACAAAAGTTATAGTGTACTGTTCTTCAGCCGTTAAGGAGACTGAAATACAAAAGGTACATGGCGGCTGTTGGATTGAGTTATTGAATATTCAACAACTCCATTTCCAACAGGTTGAAGATTGTGTAACACAGCATCTGGGGTGAATGCAGGTGACATAATTTAACAGATTTCAAACAGCTTGCTGTATCTGGCCGGTGCTGGGATAACAAAGGTCCAGCAAGTGCACTATGGTTGATGATGTCTCCATATGTGTGTTTTAGCAGCTTCTCTTGCTTGTGTGGTGCAATCAAGAAATGGCCTTGATTTAGGCAAATCCTCTGATCAGTTGGAGGTCAGATTCACTTTCTTTCTTTTCTTTAATGCACTTTTTTTTTGTCAGTATTTCATTTGTTCACTGCATTTGGATAAATAGCACTGTACCAGAGATATAAAAACAAATATTTAAAGAGGTAGATTTTTGCCTCCCAGCACATAGCTTCCTGCATCAGGACTGCACGTCAGGAATTCTGGTGTTGTCCCTAAAATTTCCCATTCATTCATTTTAACCAGTACTAGGCACCAGTATTGGGAGAGGAAGAAGCTGTACTGTTGGGACGGTCTCCACCTGAAAGAATAAATAGGGCTGGTGATAGGACTTTAAATTAGTAAGACAGGGGGAGGGATCTGGTGAAGATAACATGAGTCTGAAGAAGAAAGAAATAGGAATTGAGAGTAAAGGTCAGACTAAGTTAAGGAATAAGGATAACATACACTGTCAGGGAACAAATACAGTTATAGAACATAAGTTCAAAATGACTTAAAAATAAAGTGAGAGGAACAATTACTAAAAACAAATTAAATTGCCTGTACAACAATGTGCACAGTATCTGAAACAAAACGGGGGAACTGGAGGCAATAATTCATAGTGAGGAGCCAGATGTAGTAGGGATAACTGAATCATGGCTACATAAGGAACAGGTATGGCAGTTAAATATTGCATGATATAACGTATTTAGAAAGGATAGGAAAAAGAAGGGGAGGTGGGAGTAGCTGTACTAATTAGAGACAACATAATGGCAATAGAAAAAAAGAGGCATATGTAACAATAAGATAGAAACAGAGTCCATATGGATTGAGACAAAGGATAAGAAGGGATCAATCACGTTAATAGGTATATTTCACAGACCACCTAATAGTGGAAGGGACGTGGAGGATGAAATATGTAGATAAATCTATGAAATGAGCAAAAAACATTGAATAATAATCAAGGGGGATTTCAACAGCCCCCAAATAAACTGGCAAGAAGATGTAGGGAAAGGTGAAAAGGGAATGGAATTTTTACAGAGTGTACAGGACTCCTTTCTTATTCAGTATGTGAGAAGCCCAACAAGAGAGGAATCACTGCTGGATCTCGTAATGGGAAATGAACTCAAGCAGATAAGATAAGTAAGCGTAGCAGAATATCTAGGCTAAAGCTATCATAACATAATAAGGTTTAAAATAATGATTGAGCAAGACATAAGTAACCAAAGATCAAAGTAATAGATTGGAAAAAAGCTAATTTTGAGGGGGTGAGAATGGAACTAAGGAAGGTAAACTGGAAAAACATTTTGACAGACAGGAGAAATCCTGAACTCAATTGTTAAGGAGAAATCCTCTAAAAAGCAAGAATGAACTACCCAATTATGAAACACCATGGATGAATAAAGATATAAGGATGTAATTGAAACTAAAGGAAAAGGCATACTCTACGTACATAGACAATAAAGGAAAAGATGACAAAAGAGAATACAAAGAGGTTAGGAAAGAAGTCAAAAAAACAATTGGGGAAGCAAAGAGGAACTACAAAATTAAGTTATCATAGAATCATAGAATGGTTACAGCTTGGAGGAGGCCGTTCGGCCCGTCGAGTCCGTGCCGGCTCTCTGCAAGAACAATCCAGCTGGTCCCACTCTCCCGCCCTTTCCCCATAGCCCTGCAAATTTTTTCCCTTCAAGTACTTATCCAATTCCCTTTTGAAAGCCACGATTGAACCTGCCTCCACCTTCCCCTTGGGCTGTGCATTCCAGGTCATAATCACTCGCTGTGTAAAAAAGTTTTTCTCATGTCGCCTTTGGTTCTTTTGCCAATCACCATAAATCTATGTCCTCTGGTTCTTGACCCTTCCGCCAATGGGAACAGTTTCTCTCTATCTACTCTGTCTAGACCCTTCATGATTTTGAATACCTCTATCAAATTTCCTCTCAACTTTCTAAGTTCTAAGGAGAACAATCCCAGCTTCTCCAGTCTGTGCACGTAACTGAAGTCCCTCATCCCTGGAATCATTCTAGTAGATCCCTTCTGGACCCTCACATCCTTCTTAAAGTGCGGTGCCCAGAACTGGACATGATACTCCAGTTGTGGCCGAATCAAGGAATTATTTATCAAGGAATATAAAAAGAAATAGTAAAGTATTCTACAGACACATAAATAACAAAAGAAAAACCAGAATAGGAATAGGGCTATTAGGGGATGCACAAGATAAACTCACAGGTAATGACAGCAAAATAGCAGAAATATTAAAGTTATTTTGCCTCGGTATTTACCCAGGGAGACTAACAAGGTGGGCATGGTATTAGAAGAAGAAATCAATAAAGATATAAAAACATTTAAGATAGAAAGGGGGGAAATCAAGCACTGGGGTTCATTTCTAGAGGGATAGAATTGAAAAGCAGAGAAGTTATGTTAAATTTGTACAGAACCTTGGTTAGACCACACTTGGAGTATTGTGTACAGTTCCGGTCTCCATAGTATAGAAAAGGATATAGAGGTATTGGAGATTCACAAGGATGATACCGGAAATGAGAGCATGTCCTTATCAGGAAAAGCTGACCAGGCTGGGACTCTTTTCTTTAGAAAAGAAAAGGCTGAGGGGTGACCTGATAGAGGTCTTGAAGATAATGAGAGGGTTTGATAGGGTAGACATAGAGAAAATGTTTCCACTTGTGGGGGAGTCCAAAACTCGAGGTCATAAATATAAAATAGTCACTAATAAATCCAACAAGGAATTCAATAGAAACTTCTTTACCCAGAGAGTGGTTAGAATGTGGAATGTGCTACCAGAAGGAGTAGTTGAGGCAAATAGCATAGATGCATTTAAGGGGAAGCTAGATAAGCACATGACAGAGAAAGGAATAGCAGGGTATACTGATAGGGTTAGATGAAGTTGGGAGGAGGCTCATGTGGAGCATAAAAGCCGGCATAGACTAATTGGGCAGAATGGCCTGTTTCTGTGCTATAGTTTTGATGTAATGAATGGAGTTCCTGATCTGTACTCCCAGTCCATGAAGCTCGATACAAGGTGTGCTGAAGATGAAGTTGCCCCCATGTAAACAATGGCTGTATATGAATTCTAAGGATGCAAAAAATAAAGTTTGGATACTCAAATCATCTCCTCAGTCTCTGTCTTTTTTTTTTATTCGTTCATGGGCTGTGGGCTTCGCTGGCAAGGCCTGAATTTATTGCCCATCCCTAATTGCCCTTGAGAAAGTGGTGGTGAGCCGCCTTCTTGAACCGCTGCAGTCCGTGTGGTGAAGGCTCTCCCACAGTGCTGTTAGGAAGGGAGTTCCAGGATTTTGACCCAGTGACAATGAAGGAACAGCGATATATTTCCAAGTCGGGATGGTGTGTGACTTGGAGGGGAACGTGCAGGTGGTGTTGTTCCCATGTGCCTGCTGCCCTTGTCCTTCTAGGTGGTAGAGCTTGTGGTTTTGGGAGGTGCTGTCGAAGAAGCCTTGGTGAGTCGCTGCAGTGCATCCTGTGGACGGTACACACTACAGCCACAGTGCGGCAGTGGTGAAGGGAGTGACTGTTTGGGGTGCCAATCAAGCGGGCTGCTTTGACCTGGATGGTGTCGAGCTTCTTGAGTGTTGTTGGAGCTGCACTCATCCAGGCAAGTGGAAAGCATTCCATCACACTCCTGACTTGTGCCTTGTAGATGGTGGAAAGGCTTTGGGGAGTCAGGAGGTGAGTCACTCGCTGCAGAATACCCAGCCTCTGACCTGCTCTCGTAGCCACAGTATTTATATGGCTGGTCCAGTTAAGTTTCTGGTCAATGGTGACCCCCAGGATGTTGATGGTGGGGGATTCGGCGATGGTAATGCCATTGAATGTCAAAGGGAGGTGGTTAGACTCTCTCTTGTTGGAGATGGTCATTGCCTGGCACTTGTCTGACGCGAATGTTACTTGCCACTTATCAGCCCAAGCCTGGATGTTGTCCAGGTCTTGCTTCATTATCTGAGGGGTTGTGAATGGAACTGAACACTGTGCAATCATCAGCGAACATCCCCATTTCTGACCTTATGATGGAGGAAAAGTCATCTATGAAGCAGCTGAAGATGGTTGGGCCTAGGACACTGCCCTGAGGAACTCCTGCAGTAATGTCCTGGGGCTACCATCTTCCTTTATGCTAGGTATGACTCCAGCTACTGGAGAGCTTTCCCGCTCATTCCCATTTACTTCAATTTTACTAGGGATCCTTGGTGCCACACTTGGTCAAATGCTGCCTTGATGTCAAGGGCAGTCACGCTCACCTCACCTCTGGAATTCAGCTCTTTTGTCCATGTTTGGACCAAGGCTGTAACGAGGTCTGGAGCCGAGTGGTCCTGGCGGAACCCAAACTGAGCATCGGTGAGCAGGTTATTGGTGAGTAAGTGCCGCTTGATAGCACTGTCGACGACACCATCCATCACTTTGCTGATGATTGAGAGTAGGCTGATGGGGCGGTAATTGGCCGGATTGGATTTGTCCCGCTTTTTGTGGACAGTGCATACCCGGGCAATTTTCCACATTGTCGGGTAGATGCCAGTGTTGTAGCTGTACTGGAACAGTTTGGCTAGAGGCGCGGCTAGTTCTGGAGCACAAGTCTTCAGCACTACAGCCGGGATGTTGTCGGGGCCCATAGCCTTTGATGTATCCCGTGCACTGAGCCATTTCTTGATATCACATGGACTGAATCGAATTGGCTGAAGACTGGCTTCTGTGATGGTGGGGATATCAGGAGGAGGCCGAGATGGATCATCCACTCGACACTTCTGGCTGACGATGGTTGCAAACGCCTTGTCTTTTGCACTCACATGCTGGACTCCGCCATCATTGAGAATGGGTATGTTTACAGAGCCTCCTCCTCCCGTTAGTTGTTTAATTGTCCACCACCATTCATGACTGGATGTGGCAGGACTGCAGAGCTTTCATCTGATCCGTTAGTTGTGGAATCGTTTAGCTCTGTCTATAGCATGTGGCTTCCGCTGTTTAGCATGCATGTAGTCCTGAGTTGTAGCTTCACCAGGTTGGCACCTCATTTTTAGGTAAGCCTGGTGCTGCTCCTGGCATGTTCTTCTGCATTCCTCATTGAACCAGGGTTGATCCCCTGGCTTATCGGTAACGGTAGAGTGAGGAATATGCCAGGCCATGAGGTTACAGATTGTGCTGGAATACAATTCTGCTGCTGCTGATGGCCCACAGCACCTTGTGGATGCCCAGTTTTGAGCTGCCAGATCTGTTCTGAATCTATCCCATTTGGCACGGTGATAGTGCCACACAACACGATGGATGGTGTCCTCAGTGCAAAGAAGGGACTTCATCTCCACGAGGACTGTGCGGTGGTCACTCCTACTAATACTGTCATGGACAGATGCATTTGTGACAGGTAGATTGGTGAGGACGAGGTCAAGTAGGTTTTTCCCTTGTGTTGGTTCGCTCACCACCTGCCGCAGGCCCAGTCTGGCAGCAATGTCCTTCAGGACTCGGCCAGCTCAGTCAGTAGTTTCAGTGGTGGTGCTACCGAGCCACTCTTGGTGATGGACATTGAAGTCCCCCACCCAGAGTACATTCTGTGCCCTTGCTACCCTTAGTGCTTCCTCCAAGTGATGTTCAACATGGAGTAGGACTGATTCATCAGCTGAGGGAGGACGGTAGTTGGTAATCAGCAGGAAGTTTCCTTGCCCATGTTTGACCTGATGCCATGAGATTTCATGGGGTCCGGAGTCAATGTTGAAGACTCCCAGGGCCACTCCCTCCTGACTGTATATCACTGTACCGTCACCTCTGGTGGGTCTGTCCTGCCGGTGGGACAGGACATACCCAGGGATGGTGATGGAAGAGTCTGGGACATTGGCTGAAAGGTATGATTCTGTGAGTATAGCTATGTCAGGCTGTTGCTTGACTAGTCTGTGGGACAGCTCTCCCAGTTTTGGCACATGTCCCCAGATGTTCGTGAGGAGGACTTTGCAGGGTCGACTGGGCTCGGTCGCTCATTGAGCCAGCAGTAAAAAAAGCTTGGTTTTCAAATTATTTGGGTGCAGTGTATCAGAAGTATGCTGTATCAGGAGCACAACTTCATCAGAGCCAAAACTTTCCGTGAGCCAAATTTCAATATTTCTGATGCACATTGGGCACATGTAGAAGTGCACTACTGAGTGCTGGCAAACAAGGAAGAGTAAATCCACGAGTTTCCCAGGCCTTAAAGGCAGCAACCTTAAATGGGCAGGTATAAAGGAAGCCCCATAAGAGAATCAAAAAGACTTTGAATTGGAATGTTTATGGAATCAGGATTTTTATCTTGACGTCTTCTGATGAATAGTGAAGAGTTTTTAAATCCATTTTATGCCATCCAGAATTTGTAATTTGCATGTCTATGGCCTTCATGTTTACTTGATTATCAGCTTGACTCAGTGATAGCACTCTCACTTCTTATTCAGAAGACCATGGGTTCAAGCCCTCCGCCAGGACTTGGTCATATAATCTGAGCTGACACTTCAGTGCAATACTGAGGAAGTACTGCATTGCTGGATCTGTCTTTTGGATAAGACACTAAACCAAGGCCCTGTCTATCTGTTCAGGTGGACGTAAAATGTCCCATGGCACAATTTGAATAAGAGCAGGGGAATTCTCCCAGAGTGTTGGTCAACAATCCTCCCGCAAACACCATCAAAACAGAGTAAGTGGTTATTTATCTCTGTTGTTTGTGGGACCATGCTGTGCACAGATTGGCTGCCGCATTTACCTAAATAACAACAGTGACTGCATTTCAAAAGTAATACATTGGCTCTGAAACACTTTGGGATGTCCGAAGAACATGAAAAGAGCTATATAAATTAAAATTATTGGTTACTCTTTCTTTTATGCCTTTTGAATGCATGGTGGACAAATGTCTGTGTAAAAGGGTAATTGTTAATTTTGAAGGATTTAACTTAAGGTACTGCTGTGCCATGCCTGGGATGGCAACAGCAACCCAAGAAGAACTCTGGGCAGCTCTGGCAGTCTGGTAAAAGGGCAGCATTGTGGTGCCAAGCAGTAGGTGGAGAAACAGTGATAACAGGGAGTATGAAGAATAGAAGGAAGTGGCTGGATTTATTGTGCAACCTTCCCTTTTTATTCTAGGTGGGTGGAGAGGTTCTATGGTTTTCACATGCATTGCACCTAACAGGAGGTAGCTGCCCATGTTTTTCAAAGCGTAGACTTGACCCCGAATGATGGCAGCAATCAGAAGGCTCCCAATGCTTCAGATCATCCTGGATGGTGAGTTAAAAAAAGTTTAAAACTTCCCTGCATAATCTTCAACTAGTACCTGGAATCCCGCAGACTCTCTGGTCCATACGTGTCCAGGGGCAAGCCATTCCACCAACCGTCTTCAGACCACCCCTCCCCCTCTCCCCCACCACCATACTGCGGGGCCCCAAGGAATTTAGGAAGTGGGAACTCAAGCTAGAAGCCAAAAATGCACCCTCTCGCGCATTAAAATAAGAACCCTAGGCGTATGTCTACTACAAGTACATGCCCAATTGCGTTCATTGGAGAAATCCCCGGGCAGTGCAATAGGTCTGGAGGGGTGAATGCCCCTTTTTCCTCTTTACTGTGCCTATGGAATACCAATTTCCCAACCACAGTGAAGAGAAAAATATACCACATTAAGTAAATTTTAACAAGTGATGGTGGAAGTGAGAATGTAGCATATTGGAGCAAGGTGTGGAAAGGTTGTTGAGATGCCTGTGGAAATAGCATTTTGGATTTTAGAAATAGAAGCATAGAATTCAAGGGTAAAGAGATAATGATAAACTTGAACAAGGCACTGGTTAGGCTACAATTATAGTATGGTATGCAGTTTTGGGCATCACATTATGGAAAGAATATTAATGCCATAGAGAACATACACTTTAAATTGATCAGGATGATGCCAGAGGTGGATTAAAAAAAATTAGCAAAGACTTGAGATATTAGGATTATTTTCACAGGAGCAAAGAATGCTAAGAGGATATTTAAAAGAGGTTTTTAAAATGATGAAGGGCTTTGATCGGGTACTTAGTGAAAGATTATTTCTTCTGATGAAGGGTCACCATTGTAAAACTGTCACTAATAGAATGAAGAGAGGTTAGGGAACATTTCTTTACACAGGGGTTGTTGGAGCATGAATGCTTTGCCATATGGAATAGTTAAGGCAGTGACCATTACATCCTTTAAAGTAAAAGTAAATAAATATTTGAAGCAGAGAGATACAGGGCTCTGGGGAGCAGTTGCAGTGGGATTTATACTGGATTGCTCTAGCAAAGAGCCAACACAGGCACAATGGGCTGAACGGCCTCCCTCTGTGCTATAAACATAGAAAATAGGAGCAGGAATAGGCCATTCGGCCCTTCGAGCCTGTTCCGCCATTCAATATGATCATGGCTGATCCTCTATCTCAATACCATATTTCCGCTCTCTCCCCATATCCCATAAAATTCTATAATTCTAAATTAAACGTTAATGTGTTTTCCCTTTTCCTAAAAGACATTAGAATCAATATAGGATGTTTAATACAAAAGGAGCAAATAGCAGCTTCTTAACTGATCAAACGGAATTTTGATATATAAATAAGATCAACTGGCATCAATACATAGTAAAACCTTTGCTTCATAGTCCCATTTACACAGTCAAGGTTTGTCTTGCAGTTCTTCCATACAAGGAAGAAGGCACCAGATGGTACAGGTGAGGAAGGCCATTCAGCTCTTCTTAGTTCATCCATCCATAAAGATCAAATATATTTTTGTCTGTATTAAATTATTGATTTGGAGTCATTATTAGCATCAGCAAGTGAGAGGTTACAATCCAGGTTCACTTTGAAGTAAATATGTATTTTCAATAATTCACTAAGCCAGATGAGATGAGATGTCTTTATTGTTATGAATATATATATATTGAGAAGAGTAAAGTTCATAAATTGCTACAACTTATTTTTTTTTGTTGCTAAATACTGTTTATTTAAATTATGTCAGATAATAGTCAGGATTTGGTCTGGTAGAGCATTGGTTCAATCCGCCCATCAAAAGAAAAGGAGAACCACATGATGGCATGTAATACATTCCAGTTCGCCGCTATACAGTGGCAAGACTTTCCTTTTATGTGTCTCACTCAAATTTACCTAGATATTGAGCAGGTGATGGCACACTCCAGATCTTAGGGACTGCAATGTCTTCTTATGGAGTGGGTGGTGATGATGAACCCAAGGAGAATATCTAGTATCAAACTCAAAAATTTAACACCCTCCATGTCAAAGTCCAACTGTTTCTTAAATTATTCCAGGGTTTCTGCCTCCTGGAAGTCTATTCCCTATGTTGATCACTCTTAGAAGAACTTCCAATCAGTCCTAAATTTACCTTGCACTAGTTTGAACCTGTGTCCCCTTATCTTCCAGTCACAGGTTAGTTTGAAGTATTGTTCTGAATTTACCTTTTCTGTATTGTTTATTAAATATACACTTCCTTTCAAAGCAGAAAACCAAAGTTTCTTCAGTCTTTCTTTATCTCTGTCTGTCTTTACTTGCCTCTCGCTAATACCCTTTGATCCTACTTCTCTAGCTATCTAACAAGCTAAATTAGTCTTTTGTGAGCCCCATCTATCTCACTTCCTCTGTTTTTATTTTTATATAAATACATATTCTCTCTTTCTTACTGTTTGTCTCTGTTAATTCTCTGCACACAATCTATTGCCCTACTATGTCCTACTCTACTGGCTGCGGCTATCATTCTCAATCTCCCAGCTTTATTCTTAGAACATAACACAAGGCCATTTAGCCCATTTATTTCACAGTCTGAATACAATTTATCCTCTCATGCACTCTATCATACTTACTCACAAGAGTAATGACAAACTATAGTAAAACTTCAAGATAAAGCTCTGTGAATTTTCTCCCTGCTACCACTGTAATCTGGACAAGTTCCATGATATCAACCAAACATTAGAGACTATATTAATCAATGTTGACAAGTTATATTTCAAAGATGACACTTCCATTTCCAGTGGCACAGGATCTATTGTTTTGGAGTATTTGATTATGTATTTCTATACTTATCCTCATAACCTTTAATACTGTTCTTAACCAGATAACTATTCAATTCTGTTTTCAGAAGGGTTAGTTGACATAGCAATAACGGATCCTTGCAGGGATGCTGCTTCACAAATTTACTGTTTTGTGAGAAATTTCTAACCTTCCTTGGGTTCAAGAGCAGAGCTAAGGTTGGGAGGTTGAAGGTTCCAACAAAAGTCAGATTTGTTCGACATGGCCCCCAGATTTGGCTGAGTGGGGGGATAGTTACTGAGTTCAAAACCATTGTTCACTTGTCCGCTGTAAAATTGCAGCTGATTTGTTTTAGTATAAGGGGTAAAGTTAACCAAAGACAAGGGGAGAGCTTCCCCAATGCATCAGAGAGTTAGCCCAGTCAGTAACTGAAAGAGTCAATGAGGCAGACCGGATAGAATCGGGCCCCAGTTACCGAGTCCAAGTCCCAGAACGTTTCTTGCAAACACAGCAAGTCGGTTCCTTAAAATGTTGGATTATCTGATGTAATTTCTTCTCTTCTTCTCCCTCCTCAACCCATTCACATTAACTGATACCATGGAGATCACCAACCAAAGTCAAAGTTTAGCCAGTGAACTAATCTTCTCCATCATGTGGACTCTCCCCTCTATCTCCCCTTGGGCGACTGCTGCCTCCAGAAACCTGCCCCCCTCTTCTGCAGCTGTCGGCTCTTGTTCACCTCTGACCTCAGCACCCCCTGCTGTTTCAGCCCCTTCCTCTGATTTAAAATAGGTGTTTTGGCAGCCCCATCCCCCTGCTGCCCCTGACTGACAGCCTTCTTTCTTACCTACTGCTCGTTCCCAGCCCGTCACCGTGACCCACTGTCCTGGGAACCTATCCCACTCCTTTTCACATTCTAACCCCCAGCTGCTCCTCACCTCCCTCCTCCTCCTCCTCCTCTCCCTTGGGGCCAGTGCCACCACTATCTCTAACACTCTGAGGCACTCTTATTGGCTGCCCCGAAATATCATCCTCCCGCCCGGTGGCTGTATCTCCCCCTCCTAGAATTGGTACCAATTCTATTATTTGCATGACAGACTCCTCTTTTTCAGCTCAAACCTTCATCACTTTGATATTTCCTACAATTATAGCACCAAAACTGCCACCAATTCCCATCCAGGTTCCTGTTCCAGCCTCCTTCTGTCTGCCAGTCTTACTCATCGTGCTCTGCTTCCCAAGTCTCCGAGAGTCTCAGCCCACATCCTTTGGAAGAGAAGAGGTGAGGGGAAGAGAAAAAGGTGAATGGAGAGGGGAAAAGGAGAGAAGAGCGGGAAAGAGCAGGAAGGAAGGAAAGAAAAAAAGAAAGGAAGAACTTGCATTTATTAAGCACCTTTCATGACCTCAGGGGATCCCAAAGCTCTTTACAGCCAATTAAGTACTTTTGAAGTTTGGTCACTGTTGTAAAGTAGGAAGTCTATGTTTTCCTCCCTGGTTGATCCCATCCAGAGATGACAACGCCTCCAATGCTGCATTGATGAACATCAGTGATTGGGGGGAGGGGGGGTCATGACCCCCACCACCTCTGCCACTGCTTGGGCTTGTTAATTTTGTATTTGTGTACTCTGGCTGTGTTCATATTAAATTTAAGTAACCTTCTTGTATCTACATCATCCATGCCTTCCAGTATGTTAAACACTTGGATCATGCCCCCTCTCAATCTTCTTTTCTCCAGTGAAAACAAGTCCAGCCTTGTAATTCTCTTTTCCTAACTTACCTCACCTTCCCCTCTCTCCTGCCTTCATCTTCCACAATTTCCAAGATCTATTGTATCTTCATGACTTGAACCCTCACAATCTCCTAGATCTGTCTTTCCCTACCCCTGCCTCAAAACCTCTCAAATTATTTTTAACTCATGCCTATACTCCCATAATAATAATGATGTGGAGATGCCGGTGATGGACTGGGGTGGACAAATGTAAGGAGTCGCACAACACCAGGTTATAGTCCAACAGCTTTATTTGAAATCACAAGCTTTCGGAGCTTTGCTCCTTCGCAAAGCTCCGAAAGCTTGTGATTTCAAATAAAGCTGTTGGACTATAACCTGGTGTTGTGCGACTCCTTACAATAATAATAATGCTTACATTTATGTAGCAATTAATCAAAATGATACACCTTAAAGTGCTTTGCATCAAAAGCTACTTTATAAGTATAGCAATTGTTGTTACATCGGCAAATGTGGCAGCCATTCTGGCTGTAATGTGCCAAAGACACCAGTGAGATTAATGACAATTCAGTTTTTTTTGATGATATTAGTCGACGGAAGAATGTTATTCAGGACAAATCTCTGCTCTTCAAATAGAGCAATGTGATCATTAATATTCATAAGAACAAGCCAGGACCTCAATTTGGCTCATCTGTGGAATGAAACTCCTACCATTGTCTTTTTCTATTCCCTGCCACTGTGCTATGTTCTCTCTGCTCTGTCCTTCTAGAACTCTGCCCTCCATCTCTATCCTTTTCTGCCTGCCTGTTCTTTTCTGCCTGCTTGTTCCCTCCAAGCAATGCCATGATCTATTTGCTTTAAATCAATTCACCAATATAGACACTCCAGTTTAACTATTGGTGTTGTAAAGTTAGTGCTCACATTTTAAACTCTACTCACTATTTCACTTCCTTTAAGAACAGAGTTAAATTACATTTGTACCACCACCACAATTTTCTCTGCTCTTCTCCTGAAAACATTGACTCATATTGGGTTTCAGTTCCATGGATATCTGCAGCACCATGCTACTTTACTGCCGTCCTTTGGGATTTTTGAGTATTTAGCCTTGGAAGCAGTTTAAATGGCCACTCTACTGACTGATCTCCAGATAGGGAGAGGTGGGAGCTGGTCAGAGATCAAGCTCTTGGCTTCCTGTCCAGCTGGGAAACAAAGGATAGAAGCACAGGGCTTATCGTCAGTTGAGAAACATCTGGGAGGGAAACCAGAACTAGTAAGAGAAGATTCTCTCATCTTACATTCAACAACAACAACCACCTGCATTTATATAGTGCCTTTAACATAGTAAAATGTCCCAAGGAGCTTCACAGCAAACAAAATTTGACACCGAGCCACATAAGGAGATATTAGGACAGGTGACCAAATTTTGGTCAAACAGGTAGGTTTTAAGGAGAGCCAGTCAGGATCAGAGGATTGGCTGACCAGAAAAGTAATACTTAACTTTCTAATTTCTATTTTTCTGTATTATGAGAGGAACTGAATTAAGTTGAAGTAAGATGAGATTTACTATAACTGTTCCTCTGTACATTCATTTACTGATGATTTCTATCTTTCCTCATCTTACCAAAGTAATCAAAAGACCTTTTGGAAGACTAGAGAAACACACAAGTGGGCATGTGCAAAATTGCAGTATCCAGTTCACATAACAAGGGGATTCATTGTTAAAGCCCCTTGAGTCACACTATCTGGGCAGTGAAGCAAAAATCTCTGAAAGGAACATGAGATCCACCTGGATATGAGAGCGGCAACACTGCTACCTTGTGCAGACCCAGAATTTATAACATTCAGTCAAGTGGCTATTCTTGATGTTTAAACCTGAACACCAAAGGCTAGAAATTAGGCAGTCTAGCGCCCGTTGTTTGGCACGACATGGCTTCCCGAAGTGCCAAGGTGACGTCTTGGCTGTGCACGCACGTTTCCAGCGTGACGTGCACCGGACGCCATCTTAGTAAAGGTAGTAGCGCATGTGCAAATAACGAATGCCGACAGTATTAAAGTAGGGAAAAAATGCATACGATCAGTGTGCAACGCTGATTTAAAGTGATAAGACACCATTTTGGACTTAAAGCTCCACTCAACACACAATCTTAACCGCGACCATCTGACCATGTCGAGAGTACCTGGAGGACTCCCCACCAGCGCTATTGAAAGGGACCATGCAGGATTTACAGGTTAGTTGCTAGATTATTGCTTCTGGCTGCTGATGCCTTTGTAACTGTTTTTGGAGGTCTCCTATACTTGAATAATAGAACAAGGGGACATAGCCTAACCCTTAGGGGTTACGGGGAGCGGGCAGGAAATTGGACATGAATTTAGATTTGAGGTTAGGATCAGATCAGCCATGATCTGATCCTAACGGTGTGAGGACAACACAGTGTGCTGAGAGTTCGGTAAGTGTGGGAGTTGAAGGGTTAATCTCTTTAAATCTAGTGCATATTGCTTCAACTGTTTAAGGTCAATTTAAAAGTTTAAATTTCTAAGTTTCTGTCAGGCTTCAGCAGAGAGCTGCTGTAGCAAGTTAATTGGTTAGCTAGATTCAATTTGGTATCTGAAGGTGGGGCAGGCCTGACTCATCTGAGTCTCAACTGTAGAAATACAGGGGCCTGTCAGTGCGGACAGCACGGTGTGAGGACAACACAGTGTGCTGAGAGTTCGGTAAGTGTGGGAGTTGAAGGGTTAATCTCTTTAAATCTCGTGCATATTGCTTCAACTGTTTAAGGTCAATTTAAAAGTTTAAATTTCTAAGTTTCTGTCAGGCTTCAGCAGAGAGCTGCTGTAGCAAGTTAATTGGTTAGCTAGATTCAATTTGGTACCTGAAGGTGGGGCAGGCCTGACTCATCTGAGTCTCAACTGTAGAAATACAGGGGCCTGTCAGTGCGGACAGCACGGTGTGAGGACAACACAGTGTGCTGAGAGTTCGGTAAGTGTGGGAGTTGAAGGGTTAATCTCTTTAAATCTAGTGCATATTGCTTCAACTGTTTAAGGTCAATTTAAAAGTTTAAATTTCTAAGTTTCTGTCAGGCTTCAGCAGAGAGCTGCTGTAGCAAGTTAATTGGTTAGCTAGATTCAATTTGGTATCTGAAGGTGGGGCAGGCCTGACTCATCTGAGTCTCAACTGTAGAAATACAGGGGCCTGTCAGTGCGGACAGCACGGTGTGAGGACAACACAGTGTGCTGAGAGTTCGGTAAGTGTGGGAGTTGAAGGGTTAATCTCTTTAAATCTAGTGCATATTGCTTCAACTGTTTAAGGTCAATTTAAAAGTTTAAATTTCTAAGTTTCTGTCAGGCTTCAGCAGAGAGCTGCTGTAGCAAGTTAATTGGTTAGCTAGATTCAATTTGGTACCTGAAGGTGGGGCAGGCCTGACTCATCTGAGTCTCAACTGTAGAAATACAGGGGCCTGTCAGTGCGGACAGCACGGTGTGAGGACAACACAGTGTGCTGAGAGTTCGGTAAGTGTGGGAGTTGAAGGGTTAATCTCTTTAAATCTAGTGCATATTGCTTCAACTGTTTAAGGTCAATTTAAAAGTTTAAATTTCTAAGTTTCTGTCAGGCTTCAGCAGAGAGCTGCTGTAGCAAGTTAATTGGTTAGCTAGATTCAATTTGGTACCTGAAGGTGGGGCAGGCCTGACTCATCTGAGTCTCAACTGTAGAAATACAGGGGCCTGTCAGTGCGGACAGCACGGTGTGAGGACAACACAGTGTGCTGAGAGTTCGGTAAGTGTGGGAGTTTGGTGAAGTGGGGGAAGGAGGTGCTGCTTTGCCTTGCTTTTCCTGCAGAGTGGTAGTGGACCTGAGAGTAGAAGACTGAGATTGTGGAATAAAAGCAGCAGCAGACCTGCACCAAGAGACCACTACTGTGCGACATCACAGGGACTTAACTCCTGGACCTAAGATAAATAAGAAACAAAAAGTAATCCAAGTGGGACGTCACCAAGGAAGAGGTAAGTGATTGGCTGGTGAGTATTTTCCTGCTGAATTTGTCTAAGGTTAGAGTTTGTGGATTCTCGGGTCTCTGTTGTGTAGAGGGGGACTGCTGTTCAGCAAGGGCCCTTGAGTATACCTTTTTAATTGAAGTGAAATTGGTGGGATTCATTTAATTTGAATTAATTAGTTGAAGGGTAAGTCATGTCAGGACAGCCCAGCCCCGTGTTATGCTCTTCCTGCTCTAAGTGGGAAATCAGGGACCCTTCCGGTGTCCCTGACGACCATGTGTGCGGGAAATGTATCCAGCTGCAGCTACTGACAAACCGCATTGCGGCACTGGAGCTGCGGATGGATTCATTATGGAGCATTCGCGATGCTGAGAACATCGTGGATAGCACGTTTAGTGAGATGGTCACACCGCAGGTAAAGGTTGTACAGGCAGGAAGTAATTGGGTGACCACCAGGCAGAGTAAGAAGAGCAGGCAGGCAGTGCAGGGGTCCCCTGTGGCCGTCCCCCTCTCAAACAAATATACCGCTTTGGATATTGTTGAGGGGGATGACTTATCAGGGGAAGGCAGCAGCAGCCAACTTCCTGGCACCAGGGGTAGCTCTGCTGCACAGGCTGGGAGGAAAAAGAGTGGAAGAGCTATAGTGGTAGGGGATTCTATCGTAAGGGGAACAGACAGGCGTTTCTGTGGCCGTAAACGTGACTCCAGGATGGTTTGTTGCCTCCCTGGTGCCAGGGTCATGGATGTCACTGAGCGGCTACAGGGCATTCTCAAGGGGGAGGGTGAGCAGGCAGAGGTCGTGGTCCACATTGGGACCAACGACATAGGTAGGAAGGGAGATGAGGTCCTGCATCAAGAATTTAGGGAGCTAGGTAGCAGATTAAAGAGCAGGACCTCAAAGGTTGTAATCTCTGGATTACTCCCAGTGCCACGGGCTAGTGAGTATAGAAATAGGAGGATAGAACAGATGAATGCGTGGCTAAAGAGTTGGTGCAGGAGGGAGGGTTTCAGTTTCCTGGATCACTGGGCCTGCTTCTGGGGAAGGTGGGACTTGTACAAGTCGGACGGGTTGCACCTGAACCAGAGCGGGACAAATATCCTTGCGGGGAGGTTTGCTAGCACTGTTGGGGGGGGTTTAAACTAACTTGGCAGGGGGATGGGATACAGAGTGGAGCTACAATAGGGGGTGATGTGCAGCCAAATATAGAGAAAAAAACAAGTCAGCTTGGAAGACAGGGCAAATATGTAAGGGCAAGGCTGGATGGCATCTATTTTAATGCAAGGAGTCTTGCGAATAAGGTGGATGAACTGAAGGTGTTGATAAACACATGGGAGTATGATATTGTTGCTGTCACAGAGACATGGTTGAGGGAGGGGCAAGACTGGCAGCTCAATATTCCGGGGTACAGAATCTTCAGGCGAGACAGAGGGGGAGGTATAAGAGGAGGGGGGGTCGCAATATTAATTAAAGAATCAATTACTGCCATAAAGGAGGGATGATATATTAGCAGGTTCCTCTAATGAGGCCATATGGGTGGAGCTTAAAAACAAAAAGGGGGCAAGCACTTTGATGGGAGTGTACTATAGGCCCCCAAACAGTCAGGGGGAGATCGAGGAACAGATATGTAGGCAAATCTCAGAAAATTGTGCAAATAATAGGGTAATAATCGTGGGGGATTTCAACTTCCCCAATATTAACTGGGATACTCAGAGTGTAAAAGGCTTAGAGGGTACAAAATTCTTAACGTGCATCCAGGAGAGCTTTTTGAGCCAGCATGTAGAAAGTCCTACAAGAGAGGGGGCGGTACTGGACCGAATTCTAGGGAATGTGGCCGGCCAAGTGGAAGAAGTGCTAGTAGGTGAGCACTTTGGTGACAGTGACCATAATTCGGTGAGATTTAAGGTGGTCATGGAAAAGGACAGGGAGGGGCCGGAAATAAAGGTTCTAAATTGGGGGAAGGCCGATTTTAATAGGATAAGGCAGGATCTGGCCAAAATGGACTGGGATCAGCTGCTTGTAGGAAAATCCGCATCGGAGCAATGGGAGTCTTTCAGAAGGGAGATTGAGACCATACAATGGCAACATGTTCCCGTAAAGGTCAAGGGTGGTTCCAAGAACTCCAGGGAACCTTGGATGTCAGGGGATATACGAGAATGGATTAGGAAAAAAAGGAGGGCTTTTGGCAGATACAAAAGGCTAAAGACGGAGGAAGCCCTAGAGGAGTACAAAAAGTGCAGGGGGGTACTTAAAAAAGAAATTAGGAGATCAAGGAGGGGCCATGAAATAACACTGGCGAGCAAAATAAAGGAAAATCCTAAGATGTTTTATAAGTATATTAAGGGTAAGAGGATGACTAGGGAAAAAATAGGGCCCATTAGGGACAAAAATGGCAATCTGTGTGTGGAGCCGGCAGATGTCGGAGGGGTTCTAAATGAATTTTTTGCATCTGTTTTCACTATGGAGAAGGACGATGTAGACATAGAAATATGGCAGGGGGACTGTGATATACTCGAACATATTAACATCGAGCGGGAGGAGGTATTGGCGGTTTTAGCAGGCCTAAAAATGGATAAATCCCCAGGCCCGGACGAAATGTATCCCAGGCTACTGTGTGAGGCAAAGGAGGAGATTGCGGGGGCTCTGACACATATATTCAGAACCTCTCTGGCCACAGGGGATGTGCCAGAGGACTGGAGAACCGCTAATGTAATACCATTATTCAAGAAGGGGAGTAGGGAAAAACCGGGGAACTACAGGCCAGTGAGCCTAACATCAGTGGTAGGAAAATTATTGGAAAAAATTCTGAAGGACAAAATTAGTCTCCACTTGGAGAAGCAAGGATTAATCAGGGATAGTCAACATGGCTTTGTCAAGGGAAGATCATGTCTGACTAATTTGATTGAATTTTTTGAGGGGGTGACTAGGCGTGTGGATGAGGGTAACGCAGTGGATGTGGTATACATGGATTTCAGTAAGGCCTTCGATAAAGTCCTCCACAGGAGACTGGTCAAGAAGGTACGAGCCCATGGAATCCAGGGTGCCTTGGCACTTTGGATACAAAACTGGCTTAGTGGCAGAAGGCAGAGGGTGATGGTCGAAGGTTGTTTTTGTGACTGGAAGCCTGTGGCCAGTGGGGTACCACAGGGATCGGTGCTGGGTCCCTTGCTGTTTGTGGTCTACATTAATGACTTGGATATGAATGTAAAAGGTATGATCAGTAAGTTCGCTGATGATACAAAAATTGGTAGGGTGGTAAATAGCGAGGAGGATAGCCTCAGTCTGCAGGACGATATAGATGGGTTGGTCAGATGGGCGGAACAGTGGCAAATGGAATTTAACCCGGAAAAGTGTGAGGTGATGCACTTTGGAGGGACTAACAAGGCAAGGGAATACACAATGAATGGGAGGACCCTAGGCAAGACAAAGGGTCAGAGGGATCTTGGTGTGCAAGTTCACAGATCCCTGAAGGCGGCGGAACAGGTAGATAAGGTGGTAAAGAAGGCATATGGGATACTTGCCTTTATTAGCCGAGGCATAGAATATAAGAGCAAGGAGGTTATGATGGAGCTGTATAAAACACTGGTTAGGCCACAGCTGGAGTACTGTGTGCAGTTCTGGTCGCCACACTACAGGAAGGATGTGATCGCTTTGGAAAGGGTGCAGAGGAGATTCACCAGGATGTTACCAGGGCTGGAGCGCTTCAGCTATGAAGAGAGACTGGGAAGATTGGGTTTGTTTTCCTTGGAGCAGAGGAGGCTGAGGGGGGACATGATTGAGGTGTACAAAATTATGAGGGGCACAGATAGGATGGATACTAAGGAGCTTTTTCCCTTCGTTGAGGGTTCTATAACAAGGGGACATAGATTCAAGGTAAAAGGCGGGAGGTTTAGAGGGGATTTGAGAAAGAACTTTTTCACCCAGAGGGTGGTTGGAGTCTGGAACTCACTGCCTGAAAGGGTTGTGGAGGCAGGAACCCTCAACATTCAAGAAGCATTTGGATGAGCACTTGAAATGCCATAGCATACAAGGCTACGGACCAAATGCTGGAATATGGGATTAGAGTAGACAGGGCTGATGGCCGGCGCGGACACGATGGGCCGAAGGGCCTCTATCCGTGCTCTATGACTCTATGACTCTATGATCTTATTGAATGGCGGAGCAGGCTCGAGGGGCCGATTGGCCTACACCTGCTCCTATTTCTTATGTTCTTATGTTCATATTGAGAGGCAGGATGTTCAGGAGTGAAGTTAGGAACTAACTTCTACAAGCAAATGGTGGGAAAAGTTTGGAACACTCTTCTGCAAACGGCATTTGATGCTAACTCAATTGTGAATTTTAAATCTGAGATTGATAGATTTCTGTGAACCAAAGATATTAAGGGATATGGGGCTAAGGCGGGTATATGGAGTTAGGTCACAGGTCAACAGTCAACCATGATCTCACTGAATGGTGGAACAGGCTCGAGGGGCTAAATGCCACTTCCACTTGCTGCCTCCTGCCTCCTGTTATGCGTCACCTTCTCCAGCAAGAAAGTGGGACCTGTGTCTGGGTGATGTGCCTGTCATGATTGAATAGCTGCCAGTGTGTGAGGCCTGTGAGTTGTGGGTGGGCAGCTTGCAACAGTGGTAATGTGCAAGGGTGAGAGGAAGCATCCGATTGATAGAGTTGAGTACTGATGGAAAGAGTTTGTTGGTATGTGGGTGATGGGGGGTGGGGGATGTCATGGATGCAGCTTGTGGTGTCGTTGGTAGGAAATGCCACTTGACAGTTGACCTCGGTCACCTTGACCACTCATGTCAAAGCATTGAATTTCTTCCTGAACTACATCCATTTTCATGATGCTGTGCACCTGGCATTGACTTCATCCCCTGCTGCCTCCCACTGCCTTTTGGGTATATGTCTGGCGGGCCTCTTGCCCCTCCCCCCTGCGGATATAGGATGTCCCTTCCTCTGTTCACCTCTTGCACCAAGGCTTCTTGTGCATCAGCAGAGAACCTTGGTGCAGGCACTCTCTCAGGCCCGGTACAAACTCAGATCGGCAGATTGGTGAGGTCTGGCATGCAGATTGGAGGATGTGGGATTTTGTAGTGCGCAACCTTTATTCAATGTTTTAACACAGCTCATCAGTTTGTCAACATAGGGCCGGACCTGCATCTGTATTTTACATGTGTAATGTCTGATCACCGTTCAGACTCCGACAGCAAATAACAGGTACCAGCTACCTTTAAGTGATTTTAAGAGACATTCTCCCTTTAAGATATTCGGGCTCCCCCTGCTGGTGGAAAGTGTACATCTTTGAATTCTCATGTCAGGCCTGGTTTTTAACACTGCTTGCATGTAAACGTTCAGGCCGGGCAAATGTCTTGTCCGGCCTGTGCAGGAAGCACCAGGCGCGGGTTCGTTGCGGATCGTGGTACCCGCACCCAGTTTCCAGCCCAATCAAATATAACCTCCCGTGCATCTGCAACCAAGAACATACTGGCCGCTCACCCATTCTGAGGGAAGAGGTTAGAGCATTTTGAGGCCTGGGCCTCAATTAAATGAATCTGGTGAGTTACCGGTGCCAAATGGGCAGTTTAGGGCCTGAGGAAATTTGGCCAGCTCCTGCAGTAAGCTTACCCATAGCAAGTAAGTAGGAACTAGAAAAGGGAGTAGAAGCAAGCGGAGGGATGGGCAAGTCCAGGCCGGCAGAAGCCCACAGTGTTTTTGTGGAGCCAGGAGGAGAACTCCTGCTCCTTCTCGCTCCACAGAAATATATGGTTGAAAAGTTTTTGGGGATGTTTCTGGAGCAGCCAGCAGCACTCCCTTCCACTCTGTTTCTGGCCGCTCAACACCAGGATACATGAGCTAGGTATGCACCCATGTGTCCCTTAAAACTGCAATTGGGGACCATGGTTTTCATAATCAAGAGGTCTACTGCCTGAAACAGATGGACACTCCAGCCGTCCAAGGGAAGGCCCCTTTCAAAATGTCAACAGCCGCTGCATCGCCATTAACATGGGACTGACCCCACTTTGAGACTGTTATCCTGTAACACTGATTTCGGCCAGTTAAAATCAGCCTGTATAAGTCAAGGTGCAAAATGGAAAATTATGGATTTTAATTTTGGTGGCAGTTATGTGACAATTTTTTTTTTAAAAAGTTAATCTGTCTCCTTTCCAGAACTTACGATGCACAAATATATTTACATTGTGTAATGTAATTTATGGCTGTAATATTTAGTTTATGTAATTTGCTTCATAATTGGCAACGTACAACAGATCTCAGAATGGTCCTCGATGCAATAATTGCAGACTGGTGGCTTATGTAATAATTCTTAGAAGTCCATTGCTAAGATTTGTTCTGCAGCTATAAAGAACTTGTGCAACCTGGATGTCTGAATATATCAGCAAATCTAAAAGGCATAGATTGTGCAATAGGTTCCCTCTCTTCACCCCACCCTTAATGTTTGATTTCACCGTGTTCTTTTAAATTCCTGCACACCTAGTTGTGGCCAAAAGGGTGAACCTGTTTCCGCATCTCTCCCACTGCTATGTTATGAGCATCAGCCAGGTGTAATGGAAGAGTGATGTGGATTGAATCCACCTTGAGGGGACACATTGTCACCCTCATCTCTAGCCTCCCGAGAAAACTGAGCTGATTTTTAGAAAATTCATTCTTGGGATGGGGGCATCACTCCCAAGGCCAGCATTTATTGCCCATCCCTAGTTGCCCTCGTGAAGGTGTTGGTGAGCCTTCTGCTGAAACCCCTGCAGTCCGTGTGGTGAAGGTATTTCCACAGTGCTGTTGTTAGGTAGGGAGTTCCAGGATTTTGACCCAGTGATGATGAAGGAACAGCAATGTATGTCCAAGTCGGGATGGTGTGGGACTGGAGGTGGTGTTGTTCCCATGCGCCTGCTGCCCTTGTCCTTCTAGGTGGCGGAGGTTGCGGGTTTGGGAGGGACTGACGAAGAAGCCTTGGCGAGTTGTTGCAGTACATCCTGTAGATAGTACACACTGCAGCCACGGTATGCCGGTGGTGGATGTTTAGGCTAGTGGGCGAAGTGCCGATCAAGCAGACTGCTTTGTCCTAGATGGTGTTTAGCTTCTCAAGTGCTGTGGTCAGTGCTAACTGCTACCCTCTTCCCCTCCCCCAATTTTCCCCCCTAAAACACTAAGTTTGAGAATTTACTGAATATGAAGTGCTTTTAAAATGAATTCAAATTCTCAAGCTATCATAGTGAGGTTTGAACTCATGGGGGTCGATTTTAGCACCCACGAGCGGGTGCGTTCCTGGCAGGGGGGCTCCGAAAATCAGGGATTCCCGGGGCGGGTCGGGAGCCCGGCTCCAACCCGCCCACTTCCAGGTTTCCCACAGACGTGCTGACATGCGCGCGCAGCCCCCGCATGTGGGACTCCCGCCGGCAATTAAAGCCGCGGGGTGCCACTTGAGACTATTTACCTAGGTATTTCAGGTTGTTTACAGACCTGATTAAGGAGATATTTCAGGAAGGTTGGGATTTTACAAGCAACTAGGACTGTTTCCCGTACTGGGGGAAACACTCCCAGTTCAAATGGACGTGTTGCAGCCATCAGCCTGTGGCAGCTGCAAAGGTCCATTTGACAGGTGGTGGGAGGGCGGGGGGGGGTGTAGGGAGACCCTCACTCATTGCAGGAGGCCACTCTGTCACTTTGGATAAAGTTTGGCCTCCACCACCCTCCTCCGAACAACAAAATTCACCAATTTGCACACTTACCCCGGTGTCCACACACATGTACCTACCTTGCGGACCCCCTCAAATGTACATCTTCCGGATGGGGGCCGCCGTAGCTGCAGTCATGACCTCCTCGGAGGACGAACAGCATCAGCAGCCTCGCCATCCATGCAGTCCACCTCTGACACGTGGAGCTCCACAACACAGTGCTGTGACACATCCACCTGCACAGTAGGAGGGAGGGCAACCGCAGAGAGAGATGCGTCGCAGAGGACACTACCCTCGCCACAGGGTCCACAGACCGAGGTTCAGCTTCCTGGACCTCTCTGAGGAGCAGTGCACACGGAGGTTCAGAGTCACTCGACATGTAGTCGTGGACATCTGCAGCCTCCTTCATGCCAAGCTGCTCCCGGCTGGCCCGAGCACCATCTTCTTACCTGTCGCTGTCAACGTCACCACTGCCCTCAACAACTTCTCCTCCGCATCCTTCCAGGGTGCCACTGGGGACAACACCAACGTCTCTCAGTCGTCTGCACAAAAGAGCCCTGCAAATACACCTACACCCACTCTGCAGTGACACTATGGGTGGCATCAGTTGTGGGTCTTCATTGTGATCGTCAGGAAAGGGCATTATTATACAAACCAGACAAGATTCGCAAAGACATGGCAGTAGTGGTGCCAATATGTAATGTAAGTTGCTCAGAAATTAAATATAAGTAAAAACCATGACAAACCCTCAAACACCCTTGTGCATCCCCTTCATGCTAATGAAACATTTGCCTTACGCTGCCTACTGCACATATGTGATGCATACCCTGTGGCTGGAGCACAGATAGTGGCAGGTTGAGTGAGGCTGACCGTGAAAGAGATGCATGAGAGGGTGAGTATGAGATAGAGCCATGAGATTGTATGAGGATTGGGTTGAGTGGTAGTGGCGGGATGCGTACTGGCGAGGTGAGTAAGTGCAGGTAAGATGAGGATGAGGTTTGAGTGGGTGTGAGGAGTGATGTGACAGAGTAGTGTTGGCAGTGCAGAAGGAGATGTGGGGTAGGGGCGGTGATGTGGCAGATGGAGTGTAGGGGAATGAGTAAGTGTACTCACTTCAGCTGACCTACTTAGGTCATTGCAGCGCCTCCTGCACTCTATGCAGGTGGGCGATATGTTGGTGGTGCAGGTGACCTCCTCTGCCACCTTGAGCCAGGCCTTCTTGGTGGCAGAGGCAGGCCGCTTCCTCCCGCCCGCCGGGGGGGGGGGGGGGAAATCTCTGTCCTCCCCCTCCAATGATACCTGGAGTGAGGTATCATTAAACTGGGAGCAGCCTTCCCCCTGGGCTGCTCCATGCTGTAATTTTTCCTATTTGTTGCAGCATCAATCAGTGGAGGACTGCCCCTTTAAATAGAGCTCCTCCAGCTGACAGACCTTACTGCGCATGCGCAGCCCGCCAGACGCGCAGATCAGCAGCGGGGAACCCGGAACAAGAGGTGAGTGGATCCAACTAGCCTGTGATTGTGTGCGGGGCAGACTGATTTCACCGGGCGCGCAATCGCCCTCCCGCCGTCCTGGTACTATCGGGCCCATGATCTCTGGATTATTACTCCAGGCCTCTGCTACCGTACTTGCAGAACTCACTGCTTGGGGAATCATGAGGGGAGGGGGTCATATAAAAAAAAAATCCATGTTCTATAACTTTATAGATCACTGCAATTCCAGGTCCACTTCTGAGTTTTTAAAAGCAATTTAGATTAGACTCGAAATTGCAGTGCATCTGCCTGTCTCAACAAGATCAAAGAATTACTGGATACATAATTCAGAACAGAGAAGGGATATGAATCACTTTTCTTTATTGTTACATTTTTATGCACTGCATCCTGTACAGCTCTGTGCTCGGTTACGTTTCTCAGCCCACTGTTATCCGAAGATACAAATTTGATAAAAAGACAATTTCCTCTACTTGTCAGTTCATTCCCAGAGTGAAGATAATGAACAGCTGTGTTCCATTCACCTCTCAAACTCATGGTCACTAAACTCTAGGAAATTATAGTTAACACATGAATAAAAGAAATTAAAGTCCCATGACAGACTCAATTCTCCTGAGAGTAGATAGAATGTGTTTATTTTCTGCTTCTGCTTGGCTCTAATGTGCTAATATTATGTCAGCACTTAGCAACAATTTTGGTTTTGCCTTTACGAGAACGGCTCAACAAAGTAACTACAGTATATCCAGTAAAATGTCATATAATTGTTAAAATGTAATTAACTACATTGGCCTGCATCATTTTCATGATTGAGAGTTTCCCTCAAGTTACATTTTGGTGATGTAATCAAAGGAAAACATAAAAGAAAAATGAACTCCACAGTGTATAATATTTTCATAACCTTTTAGGACTGAGTGGCTTTTGCTGCTTTCAGAATGTGTCTTGCTTTCTATTATGGAACAATATGTAATATTGGTTACAGCAATAGACTAAATGAAACCAGGTGAATCAGTAAAGGCCATTTCTGTGGATCTCATCTACACAGTCGATCCCTCTTTCTTTCTGATTGACTGTGTGTGTGTGTGGCCGTCTCACTTTTTATACGTATCATCCTCCGCCATTTCCGCCACCTCCAGCGTGATCCCACCACCAAACACATCTTCCCCTCTCCTCCCAGCATGCCAAACGAACTGCTGCCTTCGCGTCTCCCTGGTCCACTCTTCCATCACCTGCTCTCCTCCCCACAGCACCTTGCCGTGCGAGCGCAGGAGATGCAACAACGGCCCCTTCACCTCCTCCCTTCCCACCATCCAGGGCCCCAAATAGCATTCCAGGTGAAACAGCGATTTACTTGTACTTCTTTCAATTTAGTATACTGTATTCGCTGCTCACAATGCGGTCTCCTCTACATTGGGGAGATCAAACGCAGATTGGGTGATCGCTTTGCTGAACACCTCCGCTCTGTCCGCAAGAGTGACCCTGACTTGCCGGTCGCTTGCCATTTTAATTCCCCTTCCCACTCCCACCTCTCTGTCCTCGGCCTCTTACACTGTTCCAATGAAGCTCAACGTAACCTCGAGGAACAGCACCTCATCTTTTGTTTAGACACTTTACAACCTTCCGGACTCAACATCGATTTCAATAACTTCAGATTATAACCACTCCTCCCATTTTTTTTAATTTTTTTATTTATTGGACTGCAGCTGCTGGTTATGGTTCTGCTGTTGCCATTTACAGCTCCTCTAGACCGATCTTTTGTTTCTTTACTTGTCCCATTGCCACCCTCCTTTCCTTGCACCATCATCCCTTTTGTCATTTAATCACTCCTGCCCTCTACCTCATCACAGACCTTCCCTTTTGTTTTTTCCTTCCCTCCCTTTCCCTGACTCTTACAACACCAGGTTATAGTCCAACAGTTCTATTTGAAAATCACAAGCTTTCGGAGGCTTTCTCCTTCGTCACACTTGACGAAGGAGAAAGCCTCCGAAAGCTTGTGATTTTCAAATAAAACTGTTGGACTATAACCTGGTGTTGTAAGAGTCCTTACATTTGTCCACCCAGGTCCATCACCGGCATCTCCACATCATGGCTTCCCTGACTTTGTACTTGCTTAAAAACTTTAACATCTTCCAGTTCTGACGAAAGGTCTGCGACCTGAAACGTTAACTCTGTTTCTTTCTCCACAGATGCTACCTCACTTGCTGAGAGTTTCCAGCATTTTCTGTTTTTATTCCACTTTTTATACATGTGTTACTGCACCTGTCCGTCTCTGACACTGTATTTCTGATTATCTCACTTGTATGTCTTTTTTCTTGTACATATGTGTCTCTCTTGCTCTCAGGAGATAGAGGGGGAGGGAAAGAGACAGAAAACTGACATAGATAGGCCCTGAAAGGACACAATGGATTACTAATATAGAAACATATAATGCATTAATCTGAAATTCCTTTGTCTGATATTTTAGCAGACACGCTGATGCCGCAACTAAAATAGCAGAATTTCAAATTTTTGACAGTTCTCCAAAATGCTCTCAATTGCAGAAGGTTTTATGACATTTAGCAGTACGTTTACCGAAACAATTCATTATGAGACCATAAAATTTATGGTTCTTTATCCTTTGAATGCAAGTTATATTGGACATCACACAATCTATGTACATTTTATCATCCAAAGTTTTAGTTCCATCCATATACTACTGTCAGAAATCAAATGTCAGTATCCTAAAAGAAACATTCACACAAAATAATCTACTTGCTAGGTTCAGGGGACTGGTCAGGGTCTTCTCCTTTGGCTTATGGAAGATGAGGGCCAACTTTCTTTCCTTCTGTCCCTTGTAAGCTTTTGCGTCACAATGTTAGAGTCATAGAGTTATACAGCACGGATAGAGGCCCTTCGGCCCATCGTGTCCGCGCCGGCCATCAGCCCTGTCTACTCTAATCCCATATTCCAGCATTTGGTCCGTAGCTTTGTATGCTATGGCATTTCAAGTGCTCATCCAAATGCTTCTTGAATGTTGTGAGGGTTCCTGCCTCCACAACCCTTTCAGACAGTGAGTTCCAGACTCCAACCACCCTCTGGGTGAAAAAGTTCTTTCTAAAATCCCCTCTAAACCTCCCGCCTTTTACCTTGAATCTATGTCCCCTTGTTATAGAACCCTCAATGAAGGGAAAAAGCTCCTTAGTATCCATCCTATCTGTGCCCCTCATAATGTTGGATTACCTTCTTTTTCTGTACACTCTCAAGACCCTGAGATAAGAACATAAGAATATAAGAAAGCATAGAACAAGTAAAGGCCATGGCACATTAGTAGTATCCAGAGATTGGGGCAGGATTTCTACCATAGAAAAGATACAGCACAGAAGGGGGCCATTCGGCCCATCGTGTCCGCGCCGGCTCGAAGAACAACCAGGTACCCATTCTAATCCCACCTTCCAGCACCCGGTCCGTAGCCCTGCAGCTTACAGCATTTTAGGTACAGGTCCGGAGTTGAGGGTCCCTGCCTCTACCACCAATTCTGGTAGCGAATTCCATACACCCACTACCCTCTGGGTAAAAAAGGTTTTCCTCATGTCCCCGCTAATCCTTCTGCCAATCAGCTTAAATCTATGTCCTCCCTAGTTCTTGAACTCTCCGCTAGGAGAAACAGGTACTTCCTGTCTACCCTATCTGGGCCCCTCTTAATTTTGTACACCTCAATCAAGACTCCCCTCAGCCTCCTCTGCTCCAAGGAAAACAATCCCAGCATATCCAATCTCTCCTCATAGCTGCAATTTTCCAAGCCCTGGCAACATTCTTGTAAATCTTCTCTGCACTCTCTCCAGAGCAATTACGTCCTTCCTGTAATGTGATGACCAGAATTGCGCACAATACTCCAGCTGTGGCCTTACCAGCGTTTTATACGGTTCCATCATTGCATCCCTGCTTTTGTATTCTATACCTCAGCTAATAACGGAGAGCATTCTGCATGCCTTCTTCCCAACCTTATCTGCCACCTTCAGGGACCTGTGCACATGCACTCCAAGGTCTCTCACTTCCTCTACCCATCTCAATATATTCCCGTTTACCGTTTGCCCTCCCTAAGTGCATTACCTCACACTTCTCCGGGTTGAACTCCATTGCCACTTTTCCGCCCACTCCACCAACCCATTGATATCTTCTTGGAGTCTACAGCTATCCTCTTCACTATCAACTACACGGCCAATTTTTCTGTTGTCTGCAAATTTGCCAATCATGTCCCCTACATTCAAGTCCAAATCATTAATATATACCACAAACAGCAAGGGACCCAACACTGAGCCCTGTGACACACCACTGGAAACGGATTTCCTTCGCAAAGACATCCATTGATTTTTACCCTTTGTTTCCTGTTGCTGAGCCAATTTTGGATCCAATTCGCCACATTTCCCTGTATCCCATGGGCTTTTACCTTTCTGACCAGTCTGCCATGTGGGACCTTGTCAAATGCCTTACTAAAATCCATGTAGACAACATCCACTGCACTACCCTCACCAATCCTCCTGGTCACTTCCTCAAAGAATTCAATCAGATTTGTAAGACATGACCTTTCCTGAACAAATCCATGCTAACTATTCCTGATTATTGTAAACAATTTTACAACACCAAGTTATAGTCCAGCAATTTTATTTTAAATTCACAAGCTTTCGGAGGCTTCCTCCTTCCTCAGGTGAACGATGTCGAAATGAAATCCTCGAAATGAAATCACATTTATAATTCACAGAACAATGCTTGGTGATTACAGACAGTTTTTTCAACTGCCTGTTGCCAAGGCAATCAGTGTGCAGACAGACAGGTGTTACCTGCAAGTTCTCAGAATATACAAATCACCAAAAAAAACAACAAACAAAAAAAAGATAGAGAGGTAGAAACATAGAAAAGACAGCAACTGACCCGTTATATTAAAAACAGATAACATTTGTTCGCTGGTGGGTTAACGTGTAGCGTGACACACGTTACCCCACCAGCGATATTCCTGATTAGACCATGCCTTTCCAAGTGACAGTTTATCCTATCTCTCAGTATTGATTCTAATAGTTTGCCCACTACTGAGGTAAGACTGACTGGCCCATAATTGTTCGGCCTTTCCCTCGTACCCTTTTTAAACAATGGTATTACATTTGCAGTCTTCCAGTCCTCCGGTACCTCCCCTGTATCGAGTGAGGATTGGAAAATGATCCTCAGAGCATCCGTTATTTCCTCCATGGCTTCGTTCAACAGCCTAGGAAACAATCCATCCGGCCCTGGTGACTTATCAACTTTCAAGGATTCCAGTTCCTCTCTCGTTATGTTCACCTCATCCAATATTTCACACCTCTCCTCTTTAACTACTCCGTCCAGATCCTACCACCAGCAGTTCTTAAAGGGCTGCTGGTTGTTCTTAAAGTTTTCCTGCTGGAGGTTAAGAAATGGTTGGAAGGGGAATGGCCCCATTCAGTGGTAGTACTTTAAAAGGTCCTGCAGTGAAGAGTCACTCTATTTGGTGGTCACTCTGCAATAAGGAGTAGCTCCACATCGGTGGAGGTAACAGAGCACAACTGTAGCTTCATCTGTGATCCAAACCTGGGAGTGGATGAGGAAGAAATATACTGGGCTGTGTAAAGTTGACAAGTGTATGTTAATATATTGCCTTGCAAAGTATTTTCATGATCTTCACTGTAAACTTGATGCACCAGCAGTGAGGGAAGGTGCAGTGCACTTTGCCAAATCTTCATCTTTTTAAATGCAAAGCATGCTCATGTTCTGCCATGGTATTGGTGTAATGTACTGACTGTGTTACCCACTCAATATGGCCAATCAACCCACTCAAATGACTACAGGTGTGTTCAGTCCCTTCAGTATGTTCAGTTCAATCCATTGCCTCAAAACCCATGGTGCCTAAGGTTACAGGGCTATTTAGTGAGACAGCACAAGGAGATACTAGGCCACCTCCAAAAGACATCCACATTCCTTCCTCTTTCCACTGGTGAGACACTTAGAAGAAGCAAATGGTCAGAAAGTAGAAGGCACACACCATACACTTTCACAAAGGGGAAAAAAAAAGTAAAATACAATGAACACATCTACACCACACATTGAGGGTTATGAAAATCTGTGATAATTGTAATGTGTTCTGAGACAAATCTAAAAGCTAACTGGGGGAAAATGCTGTGGTAGTAATGGATCCTGAAGTGTGGTTGTGAGCAATGGCCATGATGGTTTGACAAGGGTATGGGATACATGTTGAGATGACTGCTGTGCATTGGATATTTCATGCAACTAACTGAATGCAGATTCTATTCATGCCTCTCCTTTAGAATTTGCCAACTGGTCGATTTTTTTGTACAGTTATGTCCTGCCTCTAGTACAGGGGTCATCTTCTTCCGTTGGTTACTACTGTCTGGATTCTTCTGCTGCCCACCCTTTGAAGAGCGAAGTAGTGTTGCTGCATGTGTACCTTGACAGCCAACGACAGCAGTCCCTTTGGTACACGTGGTTACCACATTTGAGTATGCTGCAGTAAGCCTCTTTGGGGAATCATCATCTCCAGAAACAGGTGCCACACTGCATGTGCAAAAAGGAGTTAATGCCTGACCATGTATAGATAGGTGACTAAAGGTCTCATCCCACACAAGTGCAGAAGGTGCCAATGTACCTACCTGGAATTGCACCTCTGATTCTCCTCCTCATCCAAAAATGGAGGGATGACCACAGTGATACACATATAAGCAGAACAGAAATGAAACATCCCCAACATCCAGGCTAAGCTAGCAGCTTTAAGAAGATGACTGAACAGATTCACGGGCCTTTTTGCCTAAGTAGTAAATAAAGCAGACAAACAAGTACCCTGATCTGCAGCAAAGAACCAATATCAGAGGAGGAAAAATAATGAATAGGTAATGGTAACAATTTTATATAAATGATTAAAAATAGCCCACTTTAAGTATCTTTCACTAAACACTGCTTAAAAAGCCTCCTATGAGGCACCCATTGGACATGGGCACTGAATAACTGGAGCATTGTTTGTGCACTCCAGTCACATTATGTGGCTTTGTCCCAACTTAAATAAAATTGGGAGCCTTAATAAGCCTCATGCACAGTTCATGTCTCTGTGCTCAAAGTGCTTCTGGCCCACATTGTTATGTGCAATACAAGTCAGGTACTGAGTGTGCCTCAGTAACAAATAATACAGGGACTCAGCACACAAGGCACAACAGTACTACAGATACCATGAATTACATTATAAGCCGCTAAATACCCTATCATAGAATCTACATCACACATTTGTATATCCTGAAAAAGCACAACAAAATTACATTTAAATATTATTTTCTGGTGGTAATATCCATATCATGCCAATATAAATCAAATAAATCTTTAGCACTTCATTCCCCTTGGCACTGATGTTAATAGTAAGCATAAAATCTTACCTATTTCACTCCAAAGTATTATCACCAGTGTAGCACTGCTCTTTTTCTGAAATGACTAACACCAGGAATTGAATTGATATCTTGATGCAACACACAATTGCCTATTTGTACTTTATAGTATTCATTGGGAAAGTCAATGGCTTGAATAGCTACACTTATCATAATCACTCTGTCCCAAATTAGTAAATGCAACTTAAACAGGGAAAGTGAAGTTGACTCAATCACTAATTAAGACAACTATTAGGGAGTGAATTTTATTTGGATATACCAAACTGCTATTGCCCTCATTTTGGAGCAATAAAAACATTTAAGTTGGAAGTATCACTTAATACTCGCTTCACACTGATGCTTACAAATATTTTTATTCGTTTTGCTTCAGTATGAATCTAACGTGAGGCATTCTCCAATCACTGAGAGAGCCTCATTATCCCTCACTGTGACATGATACTTGGTACGATAAATTCCAATAGTTATTGTTTGACCTTTATAAAATTGTCAACCGTTTTCATATATGAACGGTTCAATTTAAATGGTTAATAATTTGAAATTTCACGTCATTTCCCTCCCCCCATAATTTTCAGTCAAGCAGCTCATTAACTATTGTTAAGGTGGCAAGGTAGAATCATTTTACATAACTTACCATTAGATGGAGTAAATTACTGTCTGCAATAAATTATATGAAATATGGACAATATATTGCCTTAAAGCTCAGCTGTAAATATCTGCTGTTTATGCATATTTACTGCTGAAAAGTTCTACTGATCCTCATGGAGGACAATTCCCACTGATTGGGCTATATTATTTGTCTGTCTATCTGCAATACTATTTCAGCACATTTGGGCCATATTTTCCTCATGTGTAAAGTTTAATATAAGTAAAGAGGTAAACAAGGCTGGTAAAGCAAGACCAAGATATCCTATAGGAAGGATGTGGAGGCTTTAGAGAGGGTGCAGAAAAAATTTACAAGCATGGTTTCAGGGATGAAGATCCTCAGTTACATGGATAGACTGGAGAAGCTGGGGTTATTCTCCTTAGAGCAGAGGAGGTTGAGAGGAGATTTGATAGAGGTATTCAAAATCATGAGGGGTCGAGTCAGAGTAGATAGAGAGAAACTGTTCCCATTGGCTGGAGGGTCAGTAACCAGAGGACACAGATTTAAGGTGATTGGCAAAAGAACCAAAGGCGATATGAGGAAAAACTTTTTTACACAGCGAGGGGTTATGATCTTTTCTTTTTATTCGTTCATGGGATGTGGGCATCGCTGGCAGGGCCAGCATTTATTGCCTATCCCTAATTGCCCTTAAGGTGGTGGTGAGCTGCCTTCTTGAACAACTGAGTGGCTTGCTAGGCCATTTCAGAGGGAGATTAAGAATCAACCACATTGCTGTGGGTCTGGAGTCACATATAGGCCAGACCGGGTAAGGACGGCAGATTTCCTTCCCTAAAGGACATCTGGAATGCATTGCCTGAGGGGGTGGTGGAGGCAGATTCAATCTTGAAAGTACTTGAAGGGAAAATATTTGCAGGGCTATGGGGAATGGGTGGGGAAGTGGGACTAGCTAGATTGCTCTTGCAGAAAGCCGGCATGAGCTCGGCTGGCCAAATGGCCTCCTTCTGTGCTGTAACCATTCTATGATTCTATATCCTTCCTCGCCACATTAAGAGTGGCTTGTTTATTAGTTGGAACTTCGTTTACTTGCATGAGTATTTTATTTCTTTAATTATATCTTTTAATCCATCCCCCACCAGAAATGCCATTTCTCTCCATATTAAGAGAGACGGATTTTCTTTCTTTACCTTGGTCACCTTTTTCAAGTCATGGAACGGTGTGTGTGACGAACCGGATTCTTTTTTCCCCTCAGTCTGGTTCAGCAAAAACTGAGTCGAATACACATTTAAAGTTCAACACAACTTTAATAGCCGGACTTGGTCTACAGCATCGATTTGGACTCCTGATAGAGTCCCTCTGTGCTGGCAGAGCAAGACAAAGAAACATACAGAAATCCAAACGTTTATACAGATCAATAGGGGTTGGAACATTTGTCAACACCAATCATAAGCCGGGCATAGACTGGCCATGCGAGGTTACCTAATTTCAAGCCAATCACAGGTAGCCCATGGCCTGATCATGCCGCAGTGACAGACACTGATGGATGTATCCTATCTTCTCACTAGGAATGTTCTCCCCTGTCCCTCTCGTTCCTTATCTCTTAGCTTGGAATGTCTCTCGGTCTCGTTAAGCTCGTTAAGGTTATTGATGATCCAGCTACATGGAGACACCCAGACCAGTCCTTGACCCACAACGAAGACTCCAAAACTGATAAGACAATGCAGGCCTTATGGTAAAGAGATGAGCGTGCGAACAGATGGCCTAAAGAGGCCCACTGTCCTAACTCCCAGCTAACAGGCTACTAATTAACCCTTTTCTAACCACATTGCTACTTCTGCTATTTTGCCACGTAGGCACTTTACTATTTTACTGGACACTGACCACGTAGGGATTCTCATGTGTACCTTCTTCCAAGTTCTCATAGTTGTGAATCTGGGATTGATTGGGGTTGTGATTTGTTATCACATTCTTTATGTCTTGGAATACTGACTGGAAGACTCTAGCCCATCTATTTTGATCACGTTATCCACCTGAACCTTTATGTCTAGATCGGTAGAACAAGATTTGCAAAATCCTCATTGGGCAATTTCAAATCAGCTTTGCACATTCCATAGCTGGCTATTCAATTCACCATTTATGCTATAAATAATAAATAAAAACAGAAAATGCTGGAAATACTCAGCAAGTCAAGAAGCATCTGTGGAGAAAGAAACAGAGTTAATGCTTCAGGTCGATGACCCTTCGTCAGAACTGGAAGAAGTTGAAGATTAAACAGTTTTTAAGCAAATACAGAGCCAGAGAAAGGGGAGGAGAGGAAAGAACAAAAGGGAAGGTCTCTGATAGGGTGAAGGGCAGAAGTGATTAAATGACAAAAGGGATGATGGCACAAGGCAAGGAAGGTGGTAATGGGACAAGTAAAGAAATAAAAGATGGGTCGAGAGGAGCTGTAAATGGCAACATCAGTTCCATCACCAGCAGCTGCTGTCCGAAAAAATGGGAGCAGTGGTTATGATCTGAAGTTATTGAAATCATTGTTGAGTCCAGAAAGTTGTAAAGTGCCTCATCAAAAGATGAGATGCTGTTCCTTGAGCTTCCATTGAGCTTCATTGGAACGGTGTAAGTGGCCGAGGACAGAGAGGTCAGAATGTGAGTGGGACGGGGAATTAATGACAAGCGACCGGCAGATCAGGGTCACACTTGCGGACTGAGCGGAGGTGTTCAGCAAAGCGATCACCCAATCGGCATTTGGTCTCCCCAACGTAGAGGAAAGCGCATTGTGAGCAGCGAATACAGTATACTAAATTGAAGAAAGTACAAGTAAATCACTGTTTCACCTGGGAGGAGTATTTGGGGCCTTGGATGGTGGGAAGGGAGGAGGTAATCGCTTTGCTGAACACCTCCACTCAGTCTGCAAGCGTGATCCTGACTTGCCAGTCTCTTGCCATTTTAAATCCCCGTCCCACTCCCACTCTGACCTCTCAGTCCTTAGCCTCTTACACTGTTCCAATGGAGCTCACCGGAAGCTCGAGGAACAGCATTTTTTTGGTCAGCAAATGCTTACAATGGTTCTGATGTTGCCATTTACAGCTCCTCTAGACCCAACTTTTATTTCTTAACTTGTCCCATTACCACCCACCTTGTCTTGCACCATCATCTCTTTTGTCATTTAATCACTCCTGCCCTCCGCCCTATCACAGACCTTCCCTTTTGTTCTTTCCTCCCCTCCCCTTCCTCCTCCTCTTTCCCTGGCTCTGTACTTGCTTAAAAACTGTTTAATCTTCAACTTCTTCCAGATGCTGGCTGACTTGTTGAGCATTTCCAGCATTTTCTGTTTTTACTTCAGATTTCCAGCATCTGCAGTAGTTTGCATTTGATTTGGTGCACCATTCATGCTAGTTACGTGCCAATTTAGGTACTTAAAAAATGTGAAAACACCAATATTCTAACTGGGTTCTGATTTTCTTTTGTTACCACAAATCGATTGGGACTGCGGGAAAATTTGTAAACTAAATTATGTACATTCACTGTTTTGATTTGTATCCATTACTTTCTATGATCTCAGGACAATAAACCTTTTAATCACAATAAGATGTGCCCTCGAGTGCTTATTGCCAATTTGCCCTCATGGCATTGAAGCTTTGTTGGTATTATTACCATAATGTTGCATTTAGCACTGTTAATTAATCCTTGGTGCAATATGTTAGCATGCAAGTTGTAAATCACCAATTAAACTAATTTTTAAGCAGTGTATTTCACTAAAGGATGCTCACTAATGATCTTCCATCATTTTTGATCAGTAAACAGGTGCATTCAAGACACATTTGAAGCTGAGTTTCACAGCTCTCATCTGTAAGAAAAATGCCTACTCACAAAGCTAGATATCATAGAATCATAGAAAATTCACGGCACAGAAGGAGGCCGTTCGGCCCATCGTGTCCGCGCCAGCTGAGAAACAAGCCACCCAGCCTAATCCCACTTTCCTGCGTTTGGTCCATAGCCCTGCAGGTCACGGCTCTTCAGGTGCACATCCCGGGTATTTTTTAAATGAGTTGAGGGTTTCTGCCTCTACCACCCTTTCAGGCAGTGAGTTCCAGACCCCCACCACCCTCTGGGTGAAAAGATTTTTCCTAATTTCCGCTCTAATCCTTCTACCAATCACTTTAAATCTATGCCCCCTAGTTATTGATCCCTCCACTAAGGGAAATAGGTCCTTCCTATCCACTCTATCAAGGCCCCTCATAATTTTGTACACCGCAATCAAATCACTCCCCTCTTCCAAGGAAAACAACCCCAGCCTATCCAATCTGTCATCACAGCTAGAATTCTCCAGTCCTGGCAACATCCTCATAAATCTCCTCAGCACCCTCTCTAGAGCAATTACATCCTTCCTGTAACGTGGTGACCAGAACTGTACGCAGTATGCAAGCTGTGGCCTAACTAGTGTTTTATACAATTCCAGCATAACATCCCTGCTTTTATATTCTATGCCTCAGCTAATAAAGGAAAGCATTCCATATGCCTTCTTAACCACATTATCTACCTGTCCTGCTACCTTCAGGGATCTGTAGACATGCACTCCTAGGTCCCTCTGTTCCTCTACACCTCTCAGTATCCTCCTATTTATTGCGTATTCTCTTGCCTTGTTTGCTCTCCCCAAATGCATTACCACACACTTCTCCAGATTGAACTCCGTTTGCTACTATTCTGCCCATCTGACCGGTCCATTGATATCTTCCTGCAGTCTACAGCTTCTCTCCTCACTATCAACCACACGGCCAATTTTTATGTCTTCCGCAAATTTCTTAATCATGCCCCCTACGTTTAAGTCCAAATCGTTAACGTATACCACAAAAAGCAAAGGACCTAGTTCCGAGCCCTGCGGCACCCCACTGGAAACAGCCTTCCAGTCGCAAAAACACCCTTCGACCATTACCCTTTGCTTCCTGCTACTGAGCCAATTTTGGATCCAATTTGCCACATTCCTTTGGATCCCATGGGCCTTTACTTTTTTGACCAATCTGCCATGTGAGACCTTGTCAAAAGCCGTGCTAAAATCCATGCACACTACATCAATTACGCTACCCTCATCGATCCTCCTTGTCACCTCCTCGAAAAATTCAATCAAGTTAGTCAGACACGACCTCCCCTTAACAAATCCATGCTGACTGTCCTTGATTAGTCCGTGCCTTTCTAAGTGACAGTTTATCCTGTCCCTCAGAATTGATTCCAATAATTTGCCCACCACCGAGGTTAGGCTGACTTACCTGTAATTACTGGGTCTATCCTTCACTCCCTTTTTAAACAACGGTACAACGTTAGCAGTCCTCCAATCCTCCGGCACTCGCCTGTATCCAGTGAAGTTTTGAAAATGATGGTCAGAGCCTCTGCTTTTTCCTCCCTGGTTTCTTTTAACAGCCTGGGATACATTTCATCCGGCCCTGGTGATTTATCTACTTTCAAAGATGCTAATCCCCTTAATACTTCCTCTCTCACACTCCTCCTCCTTAACTTCAATCCCTGTATCATCCATCTCCTTTGTGAAGACAGATGCAAAGTATTCATTAAGAACCATACCCACATCTTCCACCTCCACACATAGATTACCTTTTTGGTCTCTAAAAGGCCCTACTCTTTCCTTAGTTATCCTCTTGCTCTTAATCTATTTATAAAACATCTTTGGGTTTTCTTTGATTTTACCTGCTAATATTTTTTCATGCCCTCTCTTTGCTTTCCTAATTTCCTTTTTATCTTCACTCCTACACTTTGTATACTCCTCTAAGCTTTCCGTAGTATTGAGTTCCCGATGTCTATCATAGGCTTTCTTTTTCTGCCTTATCTTACGCTGAATGCTTCTTGACATCCAGGAGGCTCTAGATTTGGCAGCCCCTCCCTTTTTCTTTGTGGGAACATGTTTACCCTGAACCCCTTGAATCACTCCTTTGAATGTCTCCCACTGCTCTGACACTGATTTACCTTCAAGTAGCTGTTTCCAGTTTACTTCTGCTAAATCACTTCTCAGTTTAGTAAAATTGAAAACTTTAACTCCTGCTCTGTCTTTGTCCTTTTCCATAACTGTGATATAATGATATAATTTCATTACATATGAAACTCGGATGGAATTTTTAAGATTTGTAAGTAAAGTACAATATTTTTCTTCCAAACTAGCTACAATGATAATATCGCATCACGTTGTATAGTTTGTCTTAGGGGACATCAATAAATACAGCCTACTCTCCTGTTAACTTAGTTACTTCAGTCGAATTACAAAATAACTTGACATTTTTAATGCAAAAGATGACTTGAATTAACAAGTGTAGGTTGTATTACATTCATGTAATAACATCGTCATTTAGAAAGGCATAGGTTAATCAAGGACAGTCAGCATGGATTTGTTAAGGGAAGGTCGTGTCTGACTAACTTGATTGAATTTTTTGAAGCGGTAACAAGGAGGGTCGATAAGGGCAATGTGTTTGATGTAGTGTACATGGATTTCAGCAAGGCTTTTGACAAGGTCCCACATGGCAGACTGGTCAAAAAAGTAAAAGCCCATGGGATCCAAGGGAAAGTGGCAAGTTAGGTCCAAAATTGGCTCAGTGGCAGGAAGCAAAGGGTAATGGTCGAAGGGTGTTTTTGCGACTGGAAGGCTGTTTCCAGTGGGGTTCCGCAGGGCTCAGTACTAGGTCCCTTGCTTTCTGTGGTATATATTAGCGATTTGGGCTTAAATGTAGGGGGCATGATTAAGAAGTTTGCAGATGATACAAAAATTGGCTGTGTGGTTGATATGAGGAGGGAAGCTGTAGACTGCAGGAAGATATCAATGGACTGGTCAGGTGGGCAGAAAAGTGGCAAATGGAATTCAATCCAGAGTAGTGTAAAGTAATTCATTTGGGGAGGGCAAACAAGGCAAGGGAGTACACAATAAATGGGAGGATACTGAGAGTTGTAGAGGAAGAGAGGGACCTTGGAGTGCATGTCCACAGATCCCTGAAGGTAGCGGGACAGGTAGATAAGGTGGTTAAAAAGGCATTCGGGATATTTTCCTTTATTAGCCGAGGCATAGAATATAAGAGCAGGGAGGTTATGCTAGAACTGTATAAAACACCAATCAGGCCACAGCTTGAGTACTACGTACAGTTCTGGTCACCACATTACAGGAAAGATGTGATTGCACTAGAGAGGGTACAGAGGAGATTTATAAGGATGTTTCCAGGGCTGGAGAATTTTAGCCATGTGGAAAGATTGGATAGGCTGGGGTTGTTTACTTTAGAACAAAGGAGGTTGAGGGGAGATTTAATTGAGGTATATAAAATTATGACGGGACTAGATAGAGTGGATAGGGAGGACTATTTCCCTTAGCAAAGGGGTCAGTGACCAGAGGGCATAGATTTAAAGTGATTGGTAAGAGGATTGGACAGGAGCTAAGGAGAATTTTTTTCACCCAGAGGGTAGTGGGGGTCTGGAACTCGTTGCTTGAAAGAGTGGTAGTGGCAGAAATCCTCAATGCATTTAAAAAGTACTTGGATGTGCACTTGAAGTGGCGTAACCTACAGGGCTACGAACCAAGTGCTGGAAAGTGGGATTAAGCCGGAAAGCTCTTTTTCGGCCAGCACGGACATGATGGGCCCAATGGCCACCTTCTGTGCTGTAACTTTCTACGATTCTATGTTGTAACCAAACTCCATACAAATATTACAATTGATTTCCTGATGCAAAGCAAGTCACTTTTAATAAAAATACATCAGGAAACAAGAACCATGGATAAACGGAAAACACATTTGCTGGATACTTTAGAAGGATCTAATGAAGGGTCCCATCAGAAATGTTAACTTTATGTTGCTGACTAACCTGCTGTGCATTTGCAGCATTTTCTATGTTTACTTTAAACTTCTAGTATTCAACAGGACCTCGTGCATCCTGAAATGTGGTTTGTCCGTTAACAAGATTTTCAATGACATTTTATTGTGTTATCTGCAGAAGATATAAGGACCAATATTGCAAGGTTCCTTTACCATTAAAAAGCCTTGATAGATGCGAGTGTGGGTCGGAGATTGGCCTATAACACCTTAGAGCCAACACTGTGACCGATGTATATGTTTAGCAAGGCTTCACACCAGGACTGGATGCTCAAAATAACATCCCCCTGAAGTCTGACTTGTTATCAAAGATCAAGTAGCTGATTTCCAGTTGTTAAAATGGTTAGAATCATAGAAAGGGTACAGCATGGAAGGAGGACATTCGGCCCATCGACTCTGCGCCGACTCTATGCAAGAGCAATCCAGCTAGTCCCACTCCCCCGCCCTATCCCCGTAGTCCTGTAAATATTTTCCTTTCAAGTATTTATCCAGTTCCCTTTTGAAGGCCATGATTGAATCTGCCTCCACCACCCCCTCGGGCAGTGCATTCTAGATCCTAACCACTCGCTGTGTAAAAAAAGTTTTTCCTCATGTCACCTTTGGTTCTTTTGCCAATCACCTTAAATCTATGTCCCCTGATTCTTGACCCTTCTGCCAATGAGAACAGTTTCTCTCTATCTACTCTGTCTAGACCCTTCATGATTTTGAATACCTCTATCAAATCTCCTCGGAACCGTCTCTGTACCAAGCAGAACAAACCCCAGCTTCTCCCGTCTAAAGTCCCTCATCCCTGGAATCATTCTAGTAAATCTCTTCTGCACCCTCTCTAAGGCCTTCACATCTTTCCTAAAGTGCGGTGCCAGGAACTGGACACAATACTCCAGTTGTGGCCTAACCAGTGTTTTATAAAGGTACATCATGACTTCCATACTTTTGTACTCCATGCCTCTATTTATAAAGCCCAGGGTCCCGTATGCTTTCTTAACCACTTTCTCAACCTGCCCTGCCACCTTCAATGATTTGTGCACATATACCCCCTGATCTCTCTGTTCCTGTACCCCTTTTAGAGTTGTGCCTTCTAGTTTATATTGCCTCTCTTCGTTCTTCCTACTGAAATCGCATTTTTCTGCGTTAAATTTCATCTGCCACGTGTCCGCCAATGCCACCAGCCTGACTGTATCCTCTTGAAGTCTATCACTATCCTCCTGACTGTTTACTACCCTTCCAAGTTTTGTGTCATCTGCAAATTTTGAAATTGTGGCCTGTACACCCAAGTCAAAGTCATTAATATGAATCAAGAAAAGCAGTGGTCCCAGCACTGACCCCTGATGAACACCACTGTACACCTCCCTCCAGTCCGAAAAACAACCATTCACCACTACTCTCTGTTTCCTGTCCCTTAGCCAATTCTGTATCCATGTTGCTACTGCCCCCTTTATTCCATGGGCCGCAATCTTGATGATAAGCCTACTGTGCGGCATTTTATCAAACGCCTTTTGAAAGTCCATATACACCACATCAACTGCATTGCCCTCATCTACTCTCTCTGTTACCTCATCCATGCTGGCTTTCCCTAATCAATCCACACTCGTCCAAGTGACTGTTAATTCTGTCCCGGATTATCGTTTTTAAAAGTTTCCCCACCACTGAGGTTAAACTGACTGGCCTTTTTTGAACAAGGGTGTAACATTTGCAATTTTCCAGACCTCTGGCACCAGCCCCGTATCCACGGATGTTCGGAAGATTAGGGCCAGTACCTCTGCAATTTCCACCCTTACTTCCCTCAGCAACCTAGGATGCATCCCATCCGGACGGGGTGACTTTTTTACTTTAAGTACAGCTAGCCTTTCTAGTACCTCTTTATCAATTTTTAGCCCGTCCAGTCTCTCAAATATATCTTCCTTTACTGAGACTCTGGCAGCATCTTCTTCCTTGGTAAGACAGATGCAAAGTATTCATTTAGTATCTCAGCCATCCCCTCTGCCTCCATGAGTAGATCTCCTTTATGGTCCCTAATCGGCCCCACCCCTCCTCTTACTACCCGTTTACTGTTTATATGCCTGGAGAAGACTTTTGGATTCCCTTTTATGTTGTCTTATTTCCTTTTTCACTTCCCCTCTGAACTTTCTATATTCTGCCTGGTTCTCACTTGTGTTATCAACCTGACATCTGTCATACGTCCGTTTTTTCCGTTTCATCTTACTCACTATCTCTTTTGTCATCCAGGGAGCTCTGGCTTTAGTTGCCCTACCTTTCTCCCTCGTGGGAATGTGCCTAGACTGTACTCAAACCATCTCCTCTTTAAAGGCCGCCCATTGTTCAATTACAGTTTTTGCCTGCCAATCTTTGATTCCAATTTACCCGGGCCAGATCTGTTCTCATCCCATTGAAATTGGCCCTCCTCCAATTGAGTATTTTTACTTTAGAGTGATCCGTGTCCTTTTCCATAGCTATTCTAAACCTATGATATTATGATCGTTGCTCCCTAAATGTTCCCCCATTGACACTTGCTCCATGTGGCCTGCCTCATTCCCTCGAACCAAGGCCTGTAATGCCTCCTTCCTTGTTGGGCCGGAAACGTACTGGTTAAGAAAGTTATCCTGAACACATTTCAAAAATTGTTCCCCCTCTTTGCCCCTTATATTATTGTTATCCCAGCATACGTTAGGTTAGTTGAAGTCCCCAGTTATCAGTACTCTATAGCTTTTGCACCTCTCTGTAATTTCCCTGCAAATTTGCTCCTCTATATCCTTCCCACTAGTTGGTGGCCTATAGAATACACTCAGTAGTGTAATGGCACCTCTTTTATTTCTTAAGTCTAACCAAATAGATTCTGTCCTTGACCCCTCCAGGACATCCTCTCTCTCCAGCACTGCAATATTCTTCTTAATCAATAATTAGCATTTTCTCATTTAATATTCCAGTGGACAGTTTAATTTATTATTAACAGTAAATTATGATGTGAAAAAAGGAGCAAGATTGTGCATTAATGCTTTGGCACTTCATGCAAGTAATTACTTTGCATTTACTGCCCAAATAGCTTTGGTAGTCCAGACAGCACAATTCTATTTTGATAATGAATTCAGCTCCCTTACACTGTCAGGTTCAGTAATTTCCCACAGTCTGTACCATCAGCATTAACTGTTAAGAGAAGATTGTTCCCCCAAACAAAAAAGCATCCGAAATAGAAAAAGTATTAAAGCAGGAAATTGGTTCAGAATTTATTCCATCCCCCCCCAGTGGGCTACCCACCATGTGGAGGGAGCCTACCATTACCTAGCCACGAAATCCTGGATGTACTGCAGCACCAGAAGAGGCAGCCAGTCAGTTAAACAGACAGAAGAACCTGGAAGATCAGCAACCAAATACGACTTGGCAGACACTGAGGCCTACAAGGCAAAATGGGGGTTGGAATGGAAGGAGGGAGGCCACTATAAGGCTCTCTCCCTCTGCAGGAGGAGGGAGTAGGGGGGCTTCAGGGCAACTACCGTTGCTTCCCGGACCTACTGCCACTTTCCCCATGGTGGCCCAGCGAAGCTGCCCCTGCCTCACTGACATTAACATATGGTGGATAGGGAAGAAGAGGCCAGCGGCAGTTCTGGCAGGGGTAGGGGAAAGGAAATTTAGGTTGGGCGTACGGCAACATTTACAGTCTGCGTTTTCCTTCATTTTATGCCATGATCCAGCCCAATTTCTAGTGGGATTGTGGAGGAGAATCCCAGCTGATATTTCTGCTCAGAGGTCATTGCTGGGTTATGTATATCACAAAACTGAAGCACCAACACAAAAACAGGTTGATACAGAAATAAAAGAGCCACTCTTAGAAATGCAGGGGTTGGAGCAACAATAAGATATCCACAGTGCTGCATGGTATGACAGAGGAAAAAATATAAAATACTGAAAGAGATGAATAGAGATGAATTCTTTCTTCTCACTAGATCATTGCTGTGCTGGACCTCAGAATGGTTGAACTACAATTACAATTCACCATGAAGGAAGTGACATTCAACATAGTGCCTGCTGTAGATTCATCATTCATCGATTTAGACACATGGGTGGCATCAATTCTAAATGCATGGCAAATTGACGCAAACATGTTTTGCAGTGATATTAAGGGAACAGTGTTAAGCCCATAATATGGACTCTAAGAAGTGTAGTAAAACACACAACTTTTGGATTAAATATTTCCTATAATGCTCCAAAGGGTTAACATCTTTTGTACAGCACTCTTTTTGGTTACATTACTGTTATCATTTGTTACAATTGTAGACATGCATGTATGGACAGTTTTTAAATTTATTCTGAGTACCCAAGGGACAGAGGGAAAAATTGGAGACAGACGGCAGCAGAAATACTAATAACAGTGGCAGAAGCAACAGATATCAATGAATCAATTTTGTTTGGAGAGATGGGAAAGATAAGTAGACATATTTTTAACGGTAATGTTAAAAATAATTGTCTGGGGAATGTTCCACTGCCTGCAGGGTGAAATAGTGCATCAACCACACGATAAACAGGTCTATTTTTAGCATGCACTTAGTTATGAGATTTTTTTTAAGTACAGGAAGAAGAAATACCAGCAAAGTTGAAAGAAGCAAAAAGCAGTGAGTTTCCAATCTTGTTTTCTTGGTCTCTTTACTGTATTCAATATTACCCACCATCCTTCCCTTAACATTATGTAAGTTATTTACTTTGGTTGATATTGCCTGTGTGAAATTTACAGGAATAGTTTTCATTCAATGATTTGTGGGTCCTAATTTTTCAATGAAACCATACATTCCCTAAACCTGTCCTTTAACATGACACCTCCCCTTTAACTAATGCATAAGTACCAAATAGATGTTACTTTTGCCAATTTTCTCCCGTGTTTCTCATCCAAAGGCATTGCCCGCTGCTGGTATGTGGGTTCCACAGGTACTGGGCAAGCTTTGGTATATTCCCAAGTAGCTATTGCTCATGTGTGAATCTAAACAGTTAATATTGGAAGTCTATTCAAACTTGGGGGGAGTTGGGGGTGGGGGGAGGTGAAATTACAGTTAACCGCAACTAATTCAGCACAGGCCAAGCATCAAACTGTAACTTTCTGATCTTTATGGTTCAGTTACACAGTAAAAATAGACGGTTTATGAGGATTAAAAGACACTCTGAGCTGGATTCTCCATTAAATTACTGCCTGTTTTGGGGCACAAAACAAGTTAAAATGTGCTCCTAAACTCTATTGCCTCAAAACTAAAAAACTGCATCAGAATAATCCTCCTAAAAAAAAAAAACACCTTTTTAAATGGGATCAACGGGGCTTGGGTAAAACATCCGAACCAATTCCCCCAAATTCCAGCTCAAATATGCCCTAAATAATTACCGCCACTATTAAATATAGTTGAACTGATGTGCATTACATACTGAGGAGGCTATTTTGTGTGCTCCTACTGAAGGTTAGTGTTACTTTGCCTGCATATCAATCTGCTTATTACCTTGGAAGTTCAGTTAGCACTTTTCCTGCTAGTTTTAGTCAGCTCTGCTCAAAGTGCTGATTTGCATTAGAGACGTGTATTTCCCTCTGCTCTTATGCTATGAAGAGGAGGAGGATGATGACATGAAAGAGATTAGATTGGAGGCTCTTACAGTGAGACATCACATAAGTTGACTCTTCTCTACATGCACATACCCTCACCAGGGTTTACATATCAAGAAGGTTATATCTGGATTTTTCTGATTGTCAGTGCCTCATATGGCTGCACTTCCAACCCTAGAAGCCACTGGGGAAAAATGTAAGCTGCCGGCTGAAGACCTGCACTCACTTCCACCAGGACAATAGCTTTGTCTGTATCAGTCATGGTCACCACTGCCTTGCAACTGGATCCTTCTAGGCAGCATCTGATGACCTTTGCCACATTAGTTAGGCAGATGCTCTTCACTGCATAAAGAAGGCCAATGATGATCTGTCAGAAGAGCTGCACAATTCATCTCCTTTCCAGTGGAACCAGAGGGAGAGAGAGCTATCCAGTTCTATAGCCTGGCAGAATTCCGAGAGGTGCAAGGAGCAATTGTCAGAACGCATGCAGCACACAAAGCTCCAAGTAACAACCCCCTCAATATAATGAATAGAAGACTTTCATTCCATTAATGTGCAACAAGTCTGTGATGCCAATTACCTTATCCTGCACAAGATTGCCATATACTCAGGAATCTGCCATGATACTTCTAACATGCAACAATTCCCTATCTCAGCCCTCATGACTCAAAGTGACGTAACAGGATGGTTGATTGGTGATCAGGGCTATCCCCTGCAGTCATGATTTATGGCTCCAGTAAGCCTTCCATGGACAGAGGAGAATAATGAGGCCCATGCAACTACAGGATGTATCATAGAACAGACTATAGGCATTCTGAAGTCTCATTTTAGATCCCAAGATAAATCTGCAATACAGCCCAATGAGCTACTCAAGAATCATTGTAGTTTGCTGTATAGTACATAACATCCCGATGAAGAAAGTCTTGTTACTTCTGAAAGTTGAAATCAATGATGGTGAAGAGGAGGTGAATGGATCTCCCTCCCCACAGCATAAGGATGTTGCGTAGGACGGAGAGGATGTGGAACATGATAGCCGGCAGCCAGAGAAATGAGGGCATAACTTTTCACTCAGTGTTTTCAATAAATAGATTGTCTTACTAAATGAAGTCACTTTACGCCTACCTGTTCTCCTCCACACCCTCAAAAAGCCTCTCATTCTCAAAGACTTCTGACACGTTCCTTCGTAAGACAGAAATCTACTTTTCCTCTGCCATCATCCAAGTCCCAGAAGATGAAAGCATACACAGAAATCAACTCTGAGCACTACGTGCTCAAGCCGTGACTAATTTACAGAACAACATTCACCAAAACATGCCAAAAATTCCATTCACCCTGTTTACAACTACCTCATAGCCTATCTATGCTCAGTGCCAACTAACTTATCAAGGATTATGGACTTTTTAATACTAGTTTTAAGGAAACTAAAAAGAAACCCTGGATTGCTCAAAAAGCAGAATTTGGTTAAAAGTATTAACAACAAAGGATAGAACAAAAATGTATTAACCTAACTGCTTAGGAGGCTAAATGAGACAATGTACTTTCACAGAGATAAGAGACAAAGTTGAAGAAGACAGCTGCCCTGCTAAATCTTGAGAGACTCTGGGAACATTAGAAAACTGCTTTGCATCAGAGAGAGAGAGAGAGAGAAGGAAAGTTATTGGGAAGTTTGGTTTGCCAACAGTCAGGGTATAAAGAAGGACTATTTAACCCTCTAAAGGAAGAAGAGAAAAGGCTGCAGCCGGCGGGGAAGGAGTCCACCGTCCCGGAAGAAAGAGCGTACCCTCAGACAAGGGCGTGGTCAACCCTTTTGGGCATTATACAGACTCTCCTTTAAGATTGTATTATTATTAACTGTTTATTGAATAATTGGTAGAAGTAATAAAGCATTGTTGATTTTGTCAATATGTTGACTTATGTTTGTGACTGATCTTCCCTCTGGATTTGAACCTAAAATTTATAGACATTAGAGTGAAATCCTACAAAGTGGGTAAAATCCAACATTTACTTGCTTGAGCTCCTAATCTACTACTCCTACAAGGTGCTCCCTGAGTGAGACGAAGTTGAGTGGTGCATGGCTGGGGTGGTTCCCTTGAAGCCTTTGAGGCCTGAGGTGATTCTCAGTCCTGTCCCAGTGCTTCGGGCAGCCTTTCTGTTGCTTTGGCAAAGGATGCAAGGCCCTTATCCGAAGCTTCCTCATATGTAGACATCGGAGGGGGCCTTAAGGAAGCAAGCTCATTGCCACTCTCTGAAGAGAAAGCTACATCTGTGACCACTCCTTGCAGTGCACCGCTGCAGTGCACAGGCTCAGAAATGCTACTGGTCAGCAGTATTATAGACTAAAGAGTGCCAAACAGGTCTTGCAAGCCCTGTGAATGTGATCTGTTCAAAGCACTGAATCCCACACAACACCAAATGAAGGCCAATTGTTGAGGGTGGTGGCAAGAGGATGAAATAAAGCAAAATAAATAAATTAAATTAAAAATAAAGGAATAGAAATAGGTTGAATTAAAAATTAAACTTGCTTTTACATCAGGTGAAAAACAAAATGGCAGTTCGTCCTCGGCAACTTATAGCACAGCACCACCTTCTGTTAGTAGGACAGAAATGGTAATTTTAGCAGCGATTACAGAATTATCTATTACTTCAAGTGATACCAAGGCCAGGGTTTTGACCCTGAGCCGGGAAGTGGGCGGGGGAGGGGGGGGTTGAATCGCGGACGGCAAACATGTAAGTACGGATTTCCCAGACATCTTTACAATTTTGACATAAGGACGTCTTTTTTTTTGTGGGTTTGCCGTCCAACAGGCCGGCCTGATTGACAGGCTGGTCTCAGTCGGACGGGAGCAGAGCAAGGAAAAGGACGTGAAAAGGTAAGTCTTCAGATAAGTCTTAGATTGTATGTGTGGGGGGGGGGGGGCATGGGTGGGCACGGGGATATCGATATCGGTGGGCAGAGGGTGGGGGTCACCGAGGGGGGACAGGACGTCAGTCATCGTTGGGGGGGGGCTGTCAGTCATCGGAGGTCAGTCACCGGGGGAGTCAGTCACCGAGGTGGGAGTCGGGATAGTGGGTCATTGTGGGGGTTCCAGCATTGGGGATGGGGGGTCCGTGATCATGGGGGGGGGGTCCGCGCTCGTTGGAGGGGTCACTGCAGGTAGGCTTGTTGGGACTTGGGGAAGCACTCCTGCTCCACTAGGCCCAAAAGCTGTGCTAGAAAGGCACTTACCTGCATTTTTGGGCCTTCCCGCCTCCTCTCACGTGGCGTGAAGGAGAAGGCCCAGGAATCCCGGCCCGCAGGGGTTGCAACCCACAGCCTCCTTGGAAGGTTTTAGTGACCAACCCGCCTCCTGGGAGTGTGTTGGCCACCTGTCACTCATCCCACTCTGGTGAAAACCGGAAATGGGCGGGTTGGAGGCGGGTTTGAAATTCTTGCAATTTTCAATGTCCCCCCCGCCCCCAACCTACCCGTTTTTCACAGTTAAAATCCTGCCCCAAGTGTCACAAGGCCTGACAAAATTGTGACACAGGAAGTAAGACATGTAACTCTACCCCAGATGGCTGTGGATGCTCACTCGTTGAGTAAATTCAAGACTGAGATCGATAGATTTTTGGACTCTAAGGGAATCAAGGGATATGGGAATCAGGCAGGAAAGTAGAGTTGAGGTCGAAGATCAGCCATGATCTTATTGAATGGCGGAGCAGGCTCGAGGGGCCGTATGGCCTACTCCTGCTCCTGTTCCTATTTCTTACGTTTCTTATGTAACAACAGGAAGCAAGTGCAGTTGCAAGAAAATTAATATTTTATAGATATTTTTCTGAGAAATTTTACAATGACAATTTAGCAAATTGGATTGAACAATGACAAAACAATAGAAAACAGAAGGTGATGTTAAATGTAAATAGCTCTTTCTGGTGGGGAGAATAACAGAGGGATTATGTAGTAATCTGTTCTGTGTTCCTTTCTGGAAACATGAAACATGTGTGGACAATAAGGGCAATTAATTATCAAAGGTGGAATCAAAAAGGATTTGGCTGTGATTACTGACCATATACTGAAGTCAATATGAAGTTACTATCAACAAGGCTAATTACGAATTGGCATACATCTCAAGGGCATTTGACTACAAGTCATACCTTATGTAGATCATGAGTAAGGCTACATTTGAAATATCATGTGCAGTTTTGAGCATCGTTCCTTGAAAAGAACACTAATGCATTGGAGACGGCTCAAAGGAATAATCAAGGATGATTATGGAACTTCAGGTTTAAATAGATTTTAAAAATTGAACTTTCATGAGACAAAAAGATTGAGATACATGATCCACGTTATGAAAACACTGAGAAAAATGAATCATGTAAATGTAACAAGTGTTATTTAACTGCGCTGTGCATAAAGGAACTGAGGAAATTAGTATAAAGTGAATAAGACTTGGAATTATAAGGGCCGATCATCTGAAGAATCCTCTGAAGGCTCCATTATCCACAGAAGAACTGGATGCTGGCCCCAGAAACCTCGGAGAAAGGAGTCGATAAAACTCTGAATGGCAATGTCCCAGAACTGAAAGAAGAGTTGCTGGTGTCACACCAGTGTGGTGAGTACATTAACGAGAAAGCCAACATGCTCTGCCAACAGTATACGGGCTAAATGTGTTGTCCAAAATAACCATGTATCTTGATGTTTGTAACTTTTACACTATCATGGGCATTATTAATTTATTGATGTTCCTTTGAAGCAGTTGAATAACTTTTTCCAGAGGGCCTGGGGTATTGAAAGGCTAGCATGTGTTTGTGTGACCCACGTAACTCTGACCTGCTATTGCAAGCCTACACCTTTATGGTCTACTTCACAGAAGGCCTGATGGAGAATTAATTACAAGGAATAGGATATTTGTGTTTCTCCATGGCAAAGTGTGGAATCTAGTCCTTAGATGATTGTGTTTGGCTGTTACATGTGAGCATTATTATTCTCCTCTGATTTGGTTATTGCATCAGAATTGTATTCAGCAGACCTTAGATGTAAATAAATATGTACCTTATTGAGCTCACATCTATTTGGGTCTTTCAGCTTATCCCACTGGTATGCCAAAAGGTTGTGTAGAAAAATGTAGCATACCGGCTGAACAGTAAATCTACAAACTGCTGCATAACTGTCAAAAGTGTCTTAATGTCCAAGGCGTATTGCAATGTGGGCAGCCAGCACAAAAGGCTCTGGGAGACTGCACACAAGCTGTGCATAAGGTACACAGTGCAGTACGCAGCCATAGAGCCACAACAGTTTATTATCAAATAATTACTTGGCTCAGCAGGTTATCATACACTCGTAGTGAAATAAAAACAGAAAATACTAAAAATACACAACAGGCCAGTCAGCAACTGTAAAGATCATAGTTACCGACCATCCACTTATCATATGGACTGTCAGCTTTTCTGGCCCCAATTCATGCTTTTCCAGCAGAGGCTTAGAAATCATTTATTTTCCAGGCCCCCGTGCAAATAATAAAGAGGAAGGTTGACAACTACAGCTATGGGCAGTGAAAATATAAAACACTGCTGCTGTGTTCTATTGGCACCATACTGAGCAGATGTCAGCTGTGGCTGCCCCAACTAGACATTTGGGATTCACTTACCAGGATCCAAAGAGGAATCATGGCTGGAATCCCACAGGGACTTTACCCTTTGTATCGTTGCCTTCATTTCAATCCAGCACAGCATGCAGGATTATTGCTCTGTACATGTTATTCAAGTTGGCAATGCAAGAAGCAATACAAGTATAAGGAGTGAAAGCTATGAATATGCATACAAATAAAATGAATGACCAGTTATTTTTGCCTGGAAAGTTCAACATAAAATCTTGTTTTCTACGTGCCACTTCATCCTCGATCTGGTTGGTCTTGGTCCTTGTCAGTCACAATATTGGGGCTATTTATCGGTGTTTTTGAGACTTTTGAACTGGTTGCTTCTTCTACTTGATGTAGAGGGTTCAGTGGAAATGGCTGCACAAGATGCAGGTGATGAGCTGGAGCAGTGCTGTGCAGCAGAGTTCAAGCCATAGGAGAGGTGCTAGGAGAACAGGTGACAAGCAGCAACACTGTCAACAATATTAGGAATTACATATATCATAGTACAGTGAAGTTGCAAACCCAATGGAATAATGAAGCTGTGTTTTTAGGAGTATCCTGCAGAAAAATAGGTCACTTCTTGAATAACTTTTTATTGAGTTATATTAATAATCTTCCTAACAAATGAATTTAAATCTCTTCCTCATAAGCTTGAACTTAAATTTCTTCTTTCTCTCCCCCAAGACTGGTCCTTGGTTTGCTCAAAAATATTAACCTCCTTGTGTCTCCCAACACTTACATATTCTGAGAGATTGTTTAGAATTTTTCGGTCCTGTGCTGTAACCTCTTTAATGCCAAAATGTCAACTTGGAACCTTGAAGAAACTATAGATTTTACTGAAAACTTGGAGTCTCGGTAATAAATATGGCAAGTTGGCACCTCTGATATTTTTACATACAAGATTGTAGATGCCCTGTAGATTGCCCAGAACATTTAAAGCATCACTTCCTTGTTATGTCACAAGTTTTGCAGATTCATGTTATCCATCAGTACGTTCTTCTACTGGGTTCTTGGCAGCAAAAATCAGTCTTTTAACCGATGTTTCACTTTTTTTGAGACCAAGACATGAACCAGGAATCCAAGTGTACAGATCAATGACTTAAGGGACAGATTTCCCTCAAGTACACCAGGGAGGATGAGAAGTAATGCAATCCAAAAAGATGAGAATGATAAGACCCTCTGCTGTTACACACATCAAACCTTTGAGAGGTGGCCCATTTTGATAGTTTGCCAGATGTTGACCATGTGATATTAAAATTTTCTTGTTAAAATGCTGACAATGTCAGAAGCAAAATCCCGTGAGACAGAATGTTGCATTTGATCTCAGTTCATGGTGATGATCTTTGCTCGCTTGCTGACCTTTTTGTGCCTTACAGTCTGCATAGTAATTAGCATTAGAATCCTGAATTTAATCGAGGATGCAGCTTCCTAACCTATTTTTCTCTCCTTGCCTGTGTTTGGCTCTTCATATTCCCTGCCTGGGCAGATTTATTTACCAGTTTTAAATCATCCATCCAAATGAAGGATTTAGCTGATGCTGAGTAATGGTGAGGAGAGTGTCAGATAGTTCAGCGTGAAGGTGAATAAAAAGCAATATTTCATAGAATTACATAGAATTTTACAGCACAATAACAGGCCATTAGGCCCAACAGGTCTAAACCAGTGTTTATGCTCCACACAAGCCTCCTTCCACCTTACTTCATCTCACCCTATCAACATGATACCAAAATTGGCCGTGTATGATATAAAAATTAGCCGCATGGTTGATAATGAGGAGAAAATCTGTAGACTGCAGGAAGATATCAATGGACTGGTCAGGTGGCAGAAAACTGGCAAATGGAATTCAATCCAGAGAAGTGTGAGGTAATGCATTTGGGGAGGGCGAACAAGGCAACGGAATACACAATAAATGGGAGGATACTGAGAGGTGTAGAGGAAGTGAGGGACCTTTGAGTGCATGTCCATAGATCCCTGAAGATAGCAGACAGGTAGGTAAAGTGGTTAAGAAGGCGTATGGGATACTTTCCTTTATTAGCCGAGACATAGAATATAAGAGTAGGGAGGTTATGCTAGAACTGTATAAAACACTAGTTAGGCCACAGCTTGAGTACTGCCTACAGTTCTGGTCACCACATTACAGGAAGGATGTGATTGCACTAGAGATGGTACAAAGGAGATTTACGAGGATGTTGCCAGGGCTGGAGAATTTTAGCTATGAGAAAAGATTGGATAGGCTGGGGTTGTTTTCTTTAGAACAAAGGAGGCTGAGGGGAGAGTTAATCGAGGTGCATAAAATTATGAGGGGACTAGGTAGAGTGGATAGGGAGAACCTATTTTCCTTACCAGAGGGGTCAGTGACCAGGGGCATAGATTTAAAGTAATTTGTAAAAGGACTAGAGAGGAGCTGAAGAATTTTTTTCACCCAGAGGGTGGTGGGGGTCTGGAACTCACTGCCTGAAAGGGTGGTAGAGCCAGGAACCCTCAACTCATTTAAAAAGTACTTGGATGTGCACTTGAAGTGCTGTAACCGACAGGGCTATGGACGAAGTGCTGGAATGTGGGATTAAGCTGCATAGCTCTTTTTCAGCCGGCAGACACGATGGGCCAAATGGCCTCCTTCTGTGACGTAATTTTCTATGATTCTATGATAACCTTCTATTCCTTTCTCCCTCATGTACTTATCTCGATTTCCCTTAAATGCATCTATGCTAATCACCTCAACTACTCCTTGTGGTAGCGGGTTCCACATTCTCACCACTCTCTGAGTAAAAAAGTTTCTGCTGAATTCCTTATTGGATTTATAAGTGACTATCTTATATTTATGGCCTCTAGTTTTGGACTCCCTCACAAGTGGAAACATCTTCTCTACATCTACCCTATAGGACCCCTTCATAATTTTAACCACCTCTATCAGGTCACCTCTCAGTCTTCTCTTTTCTAGAGAAAATTGTCCCAGCCTGTTCAGTCTTTCCTGATAGTTGTACCCTCTCAGTTCTGGTATCATCCTTGTAAATCTTTTTTGCACTTTCTCCAGTGCAAGTATATCCTTTTTTGTAATATGTGGACCAGAACTGTGCACAGTACTCTAAGTGTGGTCTAACCAAGGTTCTATATAAGTTTAGCATAACTTCTCTGCTTTTGAATTCTATTCCTCTAGAAATGAACTCCAGTGCTTTGATTGCATTTTTTATGGCTTCGGCACTATTCCCTTTTCTATTGAATTTTTATATGTAGTGCCTCTGCTATCTCCGGATCCGGGGTTTTATCCTTTCTAACTTTGTCTAGTTTATTAATTATCTTCCTTCTAACTTAAATGTCTTGCTATCCTTTCTAAACTCTTCCTCTAATGTCATGTCCACCATGTTTGTCAATTTTGGTGGGGGTGAAAGTGGGTGCTCGCGGATCGGCCACCCGTTATACACTCTGCCCAATTTTTGTTTCCATTGGTCAATGGAAAGGAAATTCTGCCAGGTGTACAACAGGTGGCCGATCCGCTACTGCCCGAGTTGCATCCCTGCCGAAGCTGAATTTCACCCCCATGGTCTCTATCTTAGTGATAAAGAAATCCAAGTGCTCCATTCACTTCTTGTTGGAGGTGAAGGTGGAGGAGGCAAAGGAGATGGTCAATATAGAAGCCTTCCATATGTAATCTATTCAAACTTTTCCATTTGATTACATCCTGCAGTTCATTCCTGGTATCTATTATTCTTTATGTAAACAATCTGAACCCTAGGATTAAAATCCAGTTGCTAACTTATTCTCAGGTATCCACTATTCTGCGTTTAGCATCCATGCTGTTTAATTAGATTACAGCCTGTAATCATTTCTAGGTATCTGTTATACTGCATGTTATTTACACTCTGCCCTTGCAACATCACCAGAATGCTGCAGAAAACTACATCAAGGATATTTTTCTTCCAATCCTAATAAACTTTGTGCATATTAATTTTGTAATGTCAATGAAAAACGGCAAAATAGAATTATTCACCAAATCTGTTTACTCAGTGGAATCACTGATTATTTAGGATATAAAAATAATGAGACAATAATAAGTGTACTGACATCAGATTTAAATGCTATGAGGCAGAGTCATTATTAGAATGGATGTCAGAGTATTCTGGCAAACAAAATTCAAACAGATGTTTTTCAAGTTTATTGGCTTAAGATATTATGTTAAAATATTTACTTAAAATAAAGTAGTTGTTCACAGATATGTATGATATGAAACACAAATAATTGTACCATTTAGTTTATATTGCCTCTCCTCGTCTTCCTGCCAAAATGTATCACTTTGCACTTCTCTACGTTAAATTTCATCTGCCACGTGTCCACCCATGCCACCAGCCTGTCTATGTTCTCTTGAAGTCTATCACTATCCTCCTCACTGTTTACTATACTTCCAAGTTTTGTGTCATCTGCAAATTTTGAAATTGTGCCCTGTACACCCAAGTCCAAGTCGTTACCATATATCAAAAAAGCAGTGGTCCTAGTACTGAGGGAACACCACTGTACACCATCCTCTAGTCCGAAAAACAACCGTTCATCACTACTCGCTGTTTCCTGTCACTTAGCCAATTTCATATCCATGCTGCCACTGCCCCTTTTATTCCATGGGTTCAATTTTGCTGACAAGCCTATTTTGTGGCACTTGAACAAACAACTTTTGAAAGTCCATATACACCACATCAACTGCATTGCCCTCATCAATCCTTACCTCATCAAAAAACTCAATCAAGTTAGTTAAACACAATTTGTCTTTAACAAATCCATCCTGGCTTTCATTTCCGGGACTATTAATTTTGTCCTGGATTATTGTTTCTAAAAGCTTCCGCACCATGGGGGTTAAACTGACTGACAAGGGCAGCAGGCACATGGGAGCAACACCACCTGCACATTCCCTCCAAGTCACACACCATCCCGACTTGAAAATATATCGCCGTTCCTTCATCGTTGCTGGGTCAAAATCCTGGAACTCCCTACCTGACAGCACTGTGGGAAAACCTTCACCACACGGACTGCAGCGATTCAAGAAGGTGGCTCACCACCACCTTCTCAAGAGCAATTAGGGATGAGCAATAAATGCCGGCCTCACCAGTGACGCCCACATCCCATGAACGAATAAAAAAAAAACTGCAGTTGCTGGGTTTATCCTTACACCCTTTTTTGAACAAGGGTGTAATATTTGCAATGTTTCAAAAAATGCTCTACAAAACAGAAATACATTTTATTGTTTATCCATACACAAGTAATGACCCATGTTGACTCTAGCCCTGTTTAGATTGGCTCATTCGCAAATGGCTGATTCCACTCCCAGTGAAGTCAACAGCAAGCGAATTGGTTATGTACACCTACAGCAGTTGATGACTAAACATGCAATCACATTTTACAAAAAAATTATCTTTCAAATTCCCAAAACTGGATGGAATTCATCCATTGGAATACATAGGAGGACTACAGATTGTCACCATCTTGGAAACTGCAGCCACTGGAGACCCTGATGGCAAAACCAGGGGACCACAGGCACACTACTTCTCTCCAAGCACAGTTCTCACTCCCTGCTCCTTCCTGAGTCACAGGCCCTTTCCAAGCCACAGTCTATCCTCAGTCTGAGCCTCTTTCCTGGCCTATACTTCCTTCCATTCCCGTCCCCTCCAGAACATGATCCATGGTCAGGTCTCAACTTGAGTCTAAGCCCTGGCTTGCAGCCTCCGTTTGGGCCCACTTCCCCCACTAAGCCCATGGTCCAATAGCAACCTTGGCTGTAAAACCAATCTTGTGGAGATGCCCTAGTAACAATAACAAAAGTACTTCTTATTAGTTATAACAAGTTTGCCTCCTCCAACTTCATTTTATCTGTGCTTTTTTTTAAGTGGGGTCGTGGGGCGGGAGAATGAACTTTATGTGCTACCTTTAGACTATTCCAACAACATGCCTTAACCGCAACATTAAACATGCACACTTTAAAGCATCAGCCATCACTGTGCCATTTCTGATTAGGAGTGAGTTTTAATATACAAAATTTAAACTAATTGAGATTGCCCATACTCATTTTATTTTGAATCCATACAGCCATCAGGAGACTTGGGCCAAGTTAAAACCCAGGTCCCAGAGATGAAAGAACAATGAAAAGTCCCCATCTTTCAGTGTCCAAAGAAAGACCAAAATAATCTTTGAATCTTGCAAATATAAAAGTTGATCAATGTGTAGAACTTGTCAACAACAATGGGTTAGCATACTGCCTTTTTGAGTGAAAGTGAGTCCCTTTGTCGTGACAAATTAATGCATGGTGGGGTAGTGTGAAACGTTGATCCAATCCAACAATTGATATTCAAGCTGAGAAAGACTCAGAACAATGAGTCAAAACATCGTGATTGATTATCTGCACAGCACATGAATATAATAAGGTTGAAACCTGGTTCACACACACACAATATATTTCTGCTTTCTATGTTATTACAACAGTATGAATTAGTTTGACTAATGGAAAACTCGGCTAGTACATGTAGGAGCAAACAATGCTTCTAATGGCAGTAATTAATTAATATTCCATCAAAACTTTCCTGGAAAATTGCCTTGCAGACACAAAAGAAATCTTTGTAAGATGATAATCCAGGGAACAAAGAATTAAACATCACTCTTTAGTGCACAAATTTTTTTTTAACATAAAAGTATTAAATTATACCCCATTGCTGTCTGAAATTAATTATGTCACACAGGGGGTAGTATTTTTAAAACAGCCTGGGGTATTTAAGATCATGCTGAAGAGCATTTGACAAAACAAGAGACAGAACTTCAGAGTTTATTCCCCAATTGGGCAATCCAAGCGAGGAGCAGCACTTGGAGGGAATGCTGAGCAGGAAATTGTGGACTTGCAGGCCTTGATTTTTCATCCATTTAAATTAATAAACAAAAATCAAGTGCTGCATTAGGGTTAGGCCCATAATTTCCTAACCAGCACTCCCTGCTCCTTTCCAAGAGCGCCCAACTGGGCAATCAACCCTTTGATCTCAATATGATTATCTCTACCTGCTGGCAATGTTTTCATACATGTTTCAATAAATCATCTAAGTGTTAAATAAATGTAGGTTGGATATTATAGATAAGGCCCTCAAGTTCTATTTAAAACTAATTTGGTAGTCTTATTAGCATGGATAAAGCCATCAAAATTACTTCCTATGGGAGCTCATTAAAACAATGGATTAAAAATTTACACACGAGGTGATGCTACAGGGGTGATTTTATATGTCCACATAGCTGGTGGGAAACCTCATGTTAATGGTTGGAAGATCACAGCATTGTGCACCCAAATTCCTGATTTACGCTGCCCATTGGGTAAGGATCCTGGCTGGCAGCATGCATTCACATAATTACCTCCTTATAGGTCTACTTCACCAATCACAAACTCGTCTGTAATTGCCATTCATTGCCATTCGCACCCCAATACGCCAACATTTTCATGCACAAGTTCGAGCACGACTTCTTCACTGCACAGGACCTCCAACCAACGCTATACACCAGATACATCGACGACATTTTCTTCCTATGGACCCACGGCGAAGAATCACTGAAGAGACTACACGATAACATCAACAAGTTCCATCCCACCATCAAACTCACCATGGACTACTCCTCAGAATCAGTTTCTTTCTTGGACACACAAATCTCCATCAAAGACGGGCACCTCAGCACCTCACTCTACCGCAAGCCCACGGACAACCTCACGATGCTCCACTTTTCCAGCTTCCACCCCAACCACGTCAAAGAGGCCATCCCCTATGGACAGGCCCTACGAATACACAGGATCTGCTCAGACGAGGAGGAACGCGATGGACACCTACAGACGCTGAAAGACGCCCTCGTAAGAACGGGATATGACGCTCGACTTGTCGATCGACAGTTCCGACGGGCCACAGCGAAGAATCGCATAGACCTCCTCAGAAGACAAACACGGGACGCAACCAACAGAGTACCCTTCGTCGTCCAGTACTTCCCTGGAGCGGAGAAACTACACCATGTTCTCCGCAGCCTTCAACATGTCATCGATGACGACGAACACCTCGCTAAGGCCATCCCCACGCCTCCACTGCTCGCCTTTAAACAGCCACCCAACCTCAAACAGACCATCGTTCGCAGCAAGTTACCCAGTTTTCAGGAGAACAGCGTCCACGACACCACACAACCCTGCCACGGCAACCTCTGCAAGACATGCCAGATCATCGACACGGATACCACCATCACACGAGAGGACACCACCCACCAGGTACATGGTTCATACTCCTGTGACTCGGCCAACGTTGTTTACCTCATACGTTGCAGGAAAGGATGCCTCGGAGCATGGTACATTGGCGAGACCATGCAGACGCTGCGACAACGGATGAACGGACACCGCGCAACAATCGCCAGACAGGAGGGTTCCCTCCCAGTCGGGGAACACTTTAGCAGTCAAGGACATTCAGCCACCGATCTTCGGGTAAGCGTTCTCCAAGGCGGCCTTCGAGACACACGACAACGCAAAATCGTCGAGCAGAAGTTGATAGCCAAGTTCCGCACCCATGAGGACGGCCTCAACCGGGATCTTGGGTTCATGTCACGCTACACGTAACCCCACCAGCAAAAAGGGGGAAAAAAATTATATGTTTTTTAAAATTCTCTCTCTCTCTCTCTCTCTCTGCCATTTTGAGTTTCTTTCTGCCTGCCTGTGTAATCGACACAATGTATATCTAGTGTACTGGGACGTGCTGTTCTCCGTGACTGGCCTGTTTGAATAACAACGACACCTTTTGATTGGTGTGATGCTGTCCCAACATAGTATAAGATATGCAATTTGAGAACCTTTTCATTCATTCATCTGACGAAGGAGATAATCTCCGAAAGCTTGTGATTTTAAAATAAATTTGTTGGACTATAACCTGGTGTTGTAAGATTCCTGCCATTCATTAAGATTATATAGCTATATTTGTATTCCAGATTTTTCACTTTGTAATCCAGTCCACACGTGTTAATGTCAGTGATTTTTTTAATACACATATATATATTAGAAACCTTTAGTTCAAGAAGCCCACCATTACAAACAAATGGATTACAAATGTAAACAGAAACAGTTAAATATTTAACAATTAGCAAACAAGGCATAAAAAATTGTTTTGTAAGAAAAAGATTTTCACACCAATAATGTAGTGGCATATATTCTCAATTGGACATTTACAGGATGGCACAGCGATGACATAATTCTATCTGCTTGTACAGTAGTTTAAAGCACTTTAGGATCAAGGTGGACATAGGGTTGGCAGCGGAACAGCCTGACTAACAGAGCTTATCCTACCTTTTATATGGGTGTTTTAGATTGTGTAACTCTTCCTGGGGACCAATGGTCGTGTACTCTCATCTTCCCTCTCAAAAACCCTGTCCTTCCCTCTGCTGTGGGGTTTGTGGCAGGGAACTTGTTGTATAAGCATCCAAGAAGCTAGTCCAGGCTGCTTCGTACTTGCCAGTTACAGATGGACGACACAGATCAGGTGCTCTGACTGGCATATGTCTCACAAATGACCCTTCACTTAGAATGGCATCGATACCTCTCTTGATCTCAACAGTTACCTTGCTTCCTCATCCAACACCCTTATCCCCAACAAATCTCAGACAGTCTCCTATCCCACTGGTCCCCACTGGCACAACAGCCACCTATGTCGCCTAATCTCGACTTGATAAACGAGCAAAATGCAAGAATGCTATATAGGAGTTGTGCCACACGCTTGTCCCAGACCTGGGGTTCACCTCCACCAGAGGCACTACATTACCAGTGTCCAAAAGTAACAGCTATCCTCAATTTTTATGTCCCTGGATCTTTTCAGCCTGTATTGTAGACATGTGTAACATCAGCCAATGAGCCGTCCAATGATGCATCAAACAAGTAACCGATGCACTATTTACTAGAACAGTCAGTTTATAATCTTTCCTGTGGATATTGTTCATCAGTGTGACAGGATTTTCAACATTAATAGAATTGCAGGATGTCTCAAAGTGCAAGGTGCCATTGGACAGCACACATTGCCATATGTACACCTTTCCAGAATGCTATAAACTTCCTCAACGAGAAAGGTTTTCATTTATGAATGTTCACTTGATATGTGATCATAACCACCTAAAAATGCATGTGAATGCTTGCTATCCAGGAAGCTTTCATGATTCTTACACCATACCACACCTGTTTGTTGCTGAAAGGTAGGATTCTAGATTGCTGATTAGGTTCAGTTACCTATGAGCCCTGGGGAAGCTAATGGTGTCACCAGGGTTCTAATAGAGCAGATCATTGGTATTCTGAAGCCACATTTAAGTGCCTAATAGGTCTTAGCAAACTCTCCAATACAGTCACGACAGGTTGACTGGATTCTGTTCTGAATTACTGCTGGTTTTAAGGCACATTTGGACTGTAAGTGGAGTAAAATGGGTTCTTAAAGGCTATTGCCTCAAAACTGCCACTAAAAAACTGCACCAGAATTATCCTCCCAAAATAATGCCAGTCTCCTTTAAGGCTTGCAGGTAGACAGTGGGGGATGGCAAAACCCTCCAACTTATTTTCCCCAACATCCACCCCAAATAATTACCTAAAGTTATCTTGGTGTGGATTAGTCTAGCTTCCGTCTGGTCAGTGGTAACACATCAAACAGAAAAACATTGGCCCAGAATTTGCTCTGACTGGTGAACGAACAGCTCATTAGATTTAAATTTACCCACAAACGATCCTTGGGCTTTAGTGCGGGAACTTGCTCTAACGATGAGCTGCAAAAAGTGCAGCGTCCTCTCCCGGGCATCTGTGAGCCGTGTGAACAGGGAAAGAAACTGTCTGTCCCCTCAACCAATCAGATTGAAGCATCCTTGACAAGCCACAGAACCAGAGAATGACAGCTACAACAGTAAATTCGATGTAAAATCAGTTAGAGAAAGCACAATAAAGAGAGGGTAGGAAATATTGAATTAAAAAAGAGATAAAAGAGACAGAAAGAAAAAGTAAAAGAAAACATTTTACATTTTTTTAAAATGTCCAACAACAATTAAAATCGGAACGAATGAGACTTCACATTTTTCAAAGTTAATTTTCAGTGCCAGAGAGGTTGTTTGGCAGTCATTAAAACTTAACACGTAGTTAAAAATTAGTTTAGACCTAAAAAAGCCTTTAGTTCATTTCCAACTGGGCAGGAGAGCAACTTCACGCTGGTCCATTCATTCCAGCCAGCGAAATCTCCTTCCTGCGCAGCTTTCGGAGGAGCAGGGCATCTCATAGAGCTACTTCCGGATTTCCACCTTTGACTGTGCATGTGTGGTTGATGGAAGTTGCTCTTCCATTTGCCTAAAAATAATGGTGAGCCCTGTTCGGCTCTCCGTAATTTTTGGAACAAATTCCAGGCCATTAATTGCTGGATCAATTAATGCCTTTTTGCTACCGCCTGCAAGTGAAAAGTCACAATTGCTGCTTGCTCTAAATCATGAAATGTCGTGCATCACAATTCTTTATCTATTTGCTGGTGATGTATGGTATACTTGGTAGACTGAATTCAAGTTACGCAGAAACTATCTGTTGCATTTCCATCCAATGGGTACCAAATGAAGCATTTGTCAGTCAGACAATTGCATTTTGCTGTGCTTTCCAATCATTTACCCATTTCAGTATGGTATGGGCTGCTATATTCCTGCATCAAGCAATTCAATACATAATGCATGAACAGAAAGAGATATGCCTGCATGGCAGCAAAAGTGAGTTATGATACAAATCATGAGGCCGTTTCTATTAAAAGAGCTGCTTGCGATTGTAAGTCAGTGTGCAGATGACAAGACTGATTATACACTAAGTTTATCAAATGAATAAGGAATATTGTGAGAAGCATCTTTCCCTCTTCACTGTCAGGAATTATGTAAAAACATATTTCAGCCCTTTTGGACTGAGAGTATTTTTATGTGCAACAGTCTTTAGAAGGAAGCTACCCCAAGCCTAATGATAACAATACATGGCCTTGAAATTATTCTGTTGAGTAGAGATATGAACAGTTAATGCATTCATCTGAAATTCTGCTCTTTGTCTGCTATTTTAGCAAGGCACTAAACCTTTTATTTTAAAAAGGTTAATACCCCCACCAAAACAGCAGCGAAGAATGTTCATACTTTCATTGTTTATTATTATTTCAATGCTCAAGACATTTATTTGGGGGCATATAATAGCACCACTCTGGGTATTTAATAGAAACGATACTACATTTACAGACTAGTACTGAATCGCAGTAAGCGATTAAACATCTGCAAGAGTCAATTAGCGTATTGTCATAGCAATCTTTTAAGCATACAACATTGTGTCAGTGGTTGACATCTGGTGCATTTATTAACATATGTGCTTTGACAGGAAGAGATTCTGCTTAGAAATAGATTCACAGCATAAAGGGCAAATAATTGGTGAAACAAGGCACTGCAAACTCAGCCTGCAAAAGGTGCTGGATGAAAACCAAACAACCTCTATTGTGTTTTATTAAGATTTAGCATTGATCCCATTATGGCTGTATCCTAATTTTAGAGCTGTAAATACTCAATCTATCCAGTGAGCCATATCCATAGCTAGGACTGATATTAAAGTGCTGGGTGTGGGTTTGCCCACAGTATTCCTCACACTCCACGTTCCTGATTTCAGTCACAGCATATGAGAAAGTTCCTCAGTGGGCATTTCCTCAGAGGGTAGGAAAGAAAACAGGACAGTGGGTCACTTCAGGCTGCTCTCAGTTTTATTTATTTACTCTCAGGATGTGGGTGACACATAAGATCGCAAGATAATTACGAATGAGGAAGGCCATTTGGCCTATTTGATTCAACCATCCAGAGAGATCCTAACAACCTCCCCCCTCCCCCCACCATGATTCCAGGGTTTTTGCCTCCACTACTCTATTATTCACATGTTGATCACTCTTTGTGTGAAGAAGAATTTCCTGATATCTGTCCCAAAATTACCCTTCTCTAGTTTGAACCTGTGTCCACTTGTTCTACACCCATAGTTTAATTCAAAGTAATTTTCCTGTTCATCTTTCTCTATACCCTCAACAAACTTACATACCTCTATGAGATCATCTCTCAGACGCTTCCTTTCCAGGTTGAAAAGTCTAAGTTTCTCCAGTCTTTTCTCATAACTCATATCCCTGACACTATGGATTAACCAAGTGGCTCTTCTCTGAACTGCCTCCAGTGCTTGAGTGTCTGTCTTGTTTCTAAGCAACAAGAACTGGATGCAGTAGTCAAGGTACAGTCTGACTACAGCACTGTCTGTTAAGTTTAATCAGCAGCAGGTTTCCTTGGCCTTGTTTGACTTGAGACCATGAAACTTCATAGGGTCCACAATCAATGCTGAAGTCTCCCATGTCCATGACCACTCAACTGTATACTTCTTGTGGGTCTATCCTGATGGTGGGACAAGACATACCCAGGCATAGTGATGGAGGATTCTGAGATGTTTGCAGATAAATATCACTCTCTAAGTGCAACTATGTCAGGCTGCGGAATGATATGAGGTGCATTGAAGCTGAGCTCAGACGTTATGTTGAGTAAAACCTTCCTGGTGCAGTTCTACACTAATGAATGCTTCAACAATAACAATAAGGTAGTTGAAGGAAAAGGAAATAAAGCAATATTTTAACATGGCAGGCACATGGGATTAGGATTACTGCTCGTGTGGAGAATAAACACAAACATGGACTGGTTGAGCTGAACTGCCTGTTTCTATGTTGCAATTTCCATGTAATTTATCTTCGTGGGACAGCTCTCCCCATGTGCCCAGATATTAGTGAGGAGAAATTTACAGGGTCAACTAGGCTGAAATTGCCTGAGTCTTGCCCTGATCTGATGCTTGGGTCATTGCCAATAGGTCAATATTCGATATTTCTCTTATGATTCTGTTCTGCAGCAGTTGTTCTACAACTGAGTGGTTTGCTCGGGCACTTCAGACGTATTAAGAGTCGACCACTTTTTGTGAAATTGGAGTCACGTATTGGCCAGACTGGGTAAGATTCCTGGTGCAAGCCCACAAAAGATCAAATTTATTGAACTCAATTTCACAAGTTACATTGGTTGGATTTTCAAATCCAGCATCATAACCACTACACTACCTTATCCTTAATTGATACACACTCTTCCTACATTTATATTGCCCTTTTCCTCTGTCGTCCTCTAGGTTTAAAGCCAATTGGGAATATGAAGATCCAATCTTCTATGCAAGAGTCTATTGCATTTCCTGAAACTGCCTCCAATAGGGCTACTGGAGACAGAGGCAAAGGATAATGCAAATAATTCTTCTAATTTAAAAAAAAAACTGGAGTTGCAAGCCTGGGAACAGATGATGAGCCAGTCCAGTACATCATGCTTGTTCATATTGTGACACAACTTTACATCATAAATCAAACATTATCCTGAGTTTGGCAGTACAACTATGGGGTTGTTTGTTCTGGCAGCAGGTGGTCAGGTTCAAAATAGTCATGGATCCATGCTGCTGCCAGTTCTTGTGAGACTGGCATCTTTGTCTTTAGAGACCCGCACATCTGCATTTCACTACCCTTGCGTAACAAAAAAGTACATTCTGAAACTTGGAAATAAGATGGAGCAGGCATGGGACATAAAGCGTTGGAAAAGATTACTGGGGAAAGTTTTCGATGTTATTTTCATATAAATCATATGTCACATTTGTGCTGTCCCTTGCACATGATAAGGGGCTTGGTGTGGGGTTTTGAAACACTCATACATCCCCTTGTCTTCCCTTTCAGTTTATTACTTTTACATTTGTATTCAGGATGTGGGCAATGCTGGCTAGGCAATATTTATTGGCCTCCCTAGTTGCCCTGAGGGTATTAAGAATAAACCATGTAGTGTGGGACTAGGGTCACTTGTAGGGCAGACCAGGTAGGGGTGGCAGGTTCCATTCCTTGAAGGACATCAGTGAACCATTTGGGTTTTTACGACAATCCAGCAGCTTTCATGGCTATTTTATCTGGTGCCAGTGCACAAATCACCAGATTTAATGAATTCCATTTCCCAATTTGCCATGTTGGAATTTGAACTCACAACCTCTGGATTGCTAGTCCAGTACCATAAACATTAGCTACCATACCCATTATTAGTCTTTTTTCATGTTATTTTCCAGTCACCGATCTGTTTTCACAGTGGCTCCCCATTATTCCTTTCTTGTCTCATGATATTTGATTGGTGATATTAAACAGTACAATTAGTTCTTTGTGCTATCTTCAGTTGCTATAGCCACTGTTGAAGCTCATGCTACATTAGCTGCACAAGTTATTGTACCCTTACTATTCACATGACTCTCCACGTATGTACTATGTATGACATTCACAAATGATAAAAAAATGTGAAAAATCATATAGAGGGAAGAAATCCCTTGGGTACGGTAGCATAGTGGTTATGTTACTGGACTAGTAATCCAGAGGCCCGGACTAATATTCAGGAGTCATGAGTTCAAATCCCACCATGGCAGCTGGGGAATTTAAATTCAATTAATTAAATAAAATCTGGAATAAAAAAAACTAGTATTAGTAATGGTAGCCATGAAACTACTGGATTGTCATAAAAACCCATCTGGTTCACTAATGCCCTTTAGGGAAGGAAACCTACTGTTCATACCCAGTCTGGCCTATATGTGACTCCAGACCCACAGCAATGTGGTTGATTCTTAATCGCCCTCTGAAATGGCCTAGCAAGCCACTCAGTTATTTAGCAGATGGACAATAAATGCTGGCCTTGCCAGCGATGCCCACATCCCATGAACAAAGAAAAAAAAAGTTTCTATGCATAGCAGTCATAAATATTTTAATTTTGAGTGCACTTACAATATCACTAGACCAAGCTATCAGACCAGCTCTTGCTCCTACTCACCATGATTCATTCTTCTCTTTATAGTCATTATAAATATTGTAATATATGTTGATATGATGCCCTTGAATTAGGTGCTGAAGAAGGCCATGCTATAGATGCCACAGTACATTAATGTTTTAACACACTGCACCGCAGATCCCCCATAATACTACATATGCTGCCAGGGAAGAAGCAGTGAGCGGAAACTTGGTGCTTCCTCCATAGTTTGGAAAGGTCAGCCAAAATTTTCCTCTTTGGCAGCTATGCTGCTCTAAGTGTAGAGGGACAGGACGCCTCCCTACATAACTGTTGCACCACGCACAACAGAAAATTTCCCAGCATCAGCCTAATTTGCATTTTTTAATGATAGACTCTTCAGCAGTTCACCCATCTACCCTGGGGAGCCCACCATGGTAGGGGAGATGGATGACCATGGAAATAGGGTGCTGCAGACCTGTGGTATCTGCAGCTGCAGACAGGGGCAAGCTGCCTGTGGAACAGTAGGAGGAGGAAAGCATTTTGTTCCTAAAATTTATAAATCATGGGAGGAAGTAGTTGAAAGGCTTGAAAGGAGTATTAAAATTTAGAGGTCCTCCCACTGGCCCTCAGCAACACTGAACACCAGTAATATATTGTTATTACTAACGTCCAGTGTTGTTATAATGGTTATCGGGGAAAATGTGGCACATGCTATCACTCCATTATTCCCGTCTCAATTATATTTAATTGGTGATAAGTAGAGGGAAATTGGTTCTTTGTTTTACCTTGCATGCTACAGTCACTGCAAAAATGCTGAAGTTCTCGCCACATTAATTACACCAGTTAGTGCTTTCAAAATGCCCAGTCATATTCAATATCTGCTGCCACTTGCAGCCGTAAATCACTGAAGTGGCGGGAATCATCCAGATGCCAGCATGATGGCTTGCGCCCTCCACCTGCCTCAGTGGTGCCATCAAAGTGGTGTAATTAAAGCAGAAAATGTGCCCTGTTGAGTCACCTCCTTCTGATCAGCTTGAGAGTGACATTTAAACAGGCCCAGAATTATGCTGACTGTTCACTTTCTCAAACACCAAATGATGTATGTCACAGACATACCAAAAATGGAAAAGAAAAATACATTTAAAAATAAGAGCCAGAAAAAAATGATCTGTCTGCCTTGATTAAAATTCATTGTGTTCATTTCCATCATTAGCAAACAAGACAAATGTTAGTGCATCAATTGGTGCAGTGAAATTTCCGGGTTAGAATTAAAATTTATAAACATTGAAAAATAATCCTGGATATGACTTATAGTGAAAAATGAAAAGAGCTTTGATAAAAATCAATAAATAAGTACTTTTGTCAGCACACCATCATCATACCTAAGTGAAAATAGAGGGGTGGAAATTCGTTGGTGCCCTGTTGCGGGTGGGAATGCGGCAAAATGGCCGCAACCCGCGCCCGAACTGGGAGGCCCCAGGCCCGCCCAAAAGTGGGCCTCCAGCTTCATCCAAATAATCTGGATGAGCTGCCAGCACCCACCGCGCTTCCACAGTCAGATCGCCCTTCTCCATTAACAAATTTAGGGCCACCTGCCTCACCGGCAGCGGCCTCAGGTGAATGCCATGGTTGGGGGGGGGGGGGGCAAGGGAGGTGGAGGAAAGCGGTAGGGGGGGCCAGTCGTGGCCAGCAATGGCCTTCAGGGGTGCTGTGGAGATGGACAGAGCACTCCTGTTCCTCCTGGTGACATATGAATTAAAAGAAACCCTAAAGCTTACCTTTTCGGTGGTGGTCGGTTTCTGGGCTACATCCACAAGTGAAGCTCAGCAGAGCTGGCTTGGTGCCTGCTCCCCTACTTGGGGCAATAATTTCCCAAGGGGTCCTAAAACAGGCGGTAGGCCCCCCGTTTACATGCATGCAAGGGGCCTAACGCCTGTTTTAAGCTGCCATCAGGGAGGCCTGAAAAATCGTCTTACCCAATTTCAGTTTGGACATCTTTCAGGTGCAGGACGTTGGTCCCAAAAATTGAGCCTTGTTGTGTCCATTTTACGGACATAAAACGGGCACAACAAAGTCCAATTTCTATACCAGGCACTTTTAGATAATGGGCCGGAACTTGCTTCGACCGACGTGGCAAGGCTGTCCGCACATTCTGCGGACAAACGCTACAGAATATAACTTACCTAATGGTTCCCAACGTTCGCTTCCTCCTTCTTCAATTCTTTTGTAAGTTGTGCATTGTGAATTCAACCAATACAGACTGTGGGAATGGAAGCCACACCCATAGAATCTGTCGAGAAGAGAAGTCACGCCCACAAGCAGGCAACTAGAAATCATTCCTTCACAGTTAACTTCTGTATGTTAGTTTAAATAAAAATTTAACATATCTTATCATAAAAAGCCAAGCCAATGATTTAATGTAATGAAACTTACAGAAGTTAAAAGTAAAAAAAAAATATTTTTAAATTTATTTTTAATGATCAAAAATATTAAAATAAGAGTAATATGACATCCTATATTTTTAAAATTCAATTTTTTGTTGTTTTGCAGTCGTTAACAATCATCGCGCTTTTAAAAAGTAGTGTAGGGCTGGTATTTTTCAGCGTACCTTTTGGTGCCGTAAGTATTTTCGTTCCAGGTGGGCAGAAGTGTAATTTTATACATGTTTAATGATTCCACTGATTGTAGCGTACCATGTCCCTTTAATTTGGAACTGCCAAACCGCCGGCAAACCAATGGGAGCAAGTTCGCGATTTCCGGGTTTCAGTGCGCATGTGTGCATTCACGAACTTGCTTCCTGGATTTGTCGGCGGAGAGAGAGGACGCCATTGCAATACGGCGTCCCAAGGTGAACGATTTCTGGCCCAATAATTCCTACTGGATGTGAAGATAATGGGACCAATTTTCCTTTGCTTTGCACCTGGAAAACATTCAATTCCCAGTCAGAAAACAAGAGGAAAAGGGTTGTATAACCATTCGTTGCTTAGGAATTTCTGGGGTATTGCTTGGGGATGTGCAGAGTGCTTGTATCTGGAGCAGGCACAAACAATCAAAGACATTTAAATGAGGGGACAGGGGCATAACGATGCCTCCCAGCTCATTTTCCCGCCTCAATGCCGGGTAGGTGCCCATTTGGAGATCCACACTGAGGAATGCACCTTAGGCCCTGCGCTCAGACACACACGGATTAAAGGATCTGATTGGGCTTAGGTGCCAACTGTCAGAGCCAGGAAGAATATAAGAACCTTGTTTATCGGCAGCAGCAGGAAGACGATGGAGGCGTCAGGCCTTCAGGCTTCTATTTTTGGCCAGGAAGCTCCACAGCCGGCAGTCATTACTCTTTCCTCCTTCTTCAGGGCACTAGGCCATACCTATGGGGCAGGCCTGTGGTGGGGAAGCGTCCAGCCGATTTAGACAATCTGGACCCAGGATGGATCGCACTTCTGGAAGATTGGCCCCAGTATTTATTATCTCATAATACGGTGGAATTCACTTATTTTAATCCACTTGGTCAGTAGCCTAAATTATCACTAAACCAGTCTTAAAGCCAAATTCCAAGTGTTATGCAGCTCAGCACTGCTGGGTATTTTAAACAAGTGATTAATACCTGTTTTCCCTCCTCTTATTTAGTGAAATTTATTTATTTAGTCCAAATCCAGCATTCTGAGACCATTGCTTTGCATTAACCAGCAGTTTAAACAGTAAAACCGCACAGCATTATTCATGAAGCTTTTGTCAGCTATTTGGACTATGAATTGTTCCATCTAATTATTTTGTTATGGTTCCATCTACCAAACTGAAAGCTTCCTGAGAGCGTGTGCTAGATACTTGGTACTCTGAATAAAGTTTCCTGCTGAATCGGAAGTTTGAGATTGCTTTGCCATAACATTATAAACAAACTCTACTGTTTGTTGTTACATGACTAAGGTTAAGAAGCCAAGTAATATCACTTTATGGTAGCAATATTATGGATGAGAAAATCTGATCTCTGTTTGCACATTACAGAACAACACAAAATAGATATTCGACAGTACAAAACTCTTATCATATAATACTGCAGGATTTTCCTCCAGAGTTACATTGGTTTTCTGATGTTACTTGGACAGCTGGAATGAAATATTGGGCACAAACCCACACCCATAAGATCTGGGTTCTTATATTTTCCTTTACTTTTTCCAACACCGGGTTCTTTTTTTAACATTTTGGTATCTGTGAATGCACACATGAACATCATCTTTCCATAAAGAAATGACAAATACATTTTTGACAAGGATAAGTTTTTGAACTGAGACAGTTAATGAAGATTTTAAGAAAAGAATAAAAACACAGTGAGCCAAACAAGACCCTGAGATGATTATGTTTCTCTGAAGAATAAGATGCAATATATTAGCACAAATTTATTACATTAGTTTAGAAAGTTATGAAGAGGTTATGTTAAGTCCTGTGGGTATTGAAATAAACTAAGATCATATGCTAAATGTTGATGTGTTTGAGCGAGTGCAGCTGAATCTAATGCAAATGTTGTGTTCAATTTAGTAACAATGAAACTGTTATCCTCACAGTCTCTTGTATAACTGTGTCATGATCAGTGATGCCTGCTGTCTACAGAATTTAGCAACGCGGACGCTGATTTTTTGCAGATAGTACACAGGGTTGCCTAGAGGACTGGTACAGAACATTCTTCACATTTCCACAAATTGATTGCCAGGAGTCTTACCTGCTCACTTCTTGGAGGAGTTTCATTTTGAATTAATGAAAAGTTTTCATATTTACTTTTTGATTAATAGAGTCAGGTCTAGAGGACTGGTTAGAGTTGAGTGGACCTTGTCCTCACTCTGTCAAGTATCCTACCAGAGTCCAAAATCCTTGGTGTTACATAAATTTTGAATGATAATGGGTTATTAGCTCTTCTGAAGTGGATATTTTAATCCATTCATAAATGTGCTCTGGCCCATTAATGGTGTTACTGAGAAAAACTTGCTGTGCTCTTCCTGCTGCCAAGTGATGGTGAGATCCCTTTCCCTGCAACAATGGTTGCCAGGTCTCTGTCCATCTAATCAGTGACTGCCAGCTCCCATTACCACCACTTATTGGCTACCAGATCCCTTACCGATTAATCAATGATTACTTGATCCCAGTCAAGTGTGTTTACAGCATCTGCCTATGTTCAGACTGGGATGATCAGATGGATGGTACTTTCAAAATACTGTGACAATTAACATACTGTAACAGCCACTAAGTATTTTTCACTAGGAGTTCATTTAATATTCTAAATGAAATGACAAACTGAGCTATATTTGAAATAAAATAATTTATTAACACTTGGAATACAATGGTCTAGAAATTTGGGTGCACCCATTTTTGGGCATGAGAGGGGCACAGGGATTAACCTCTGAGCCTGAATGATGAGGCTCAAGGCACCCCCTATATTGGGACTTGGGCCTCATTTACATGGAGCCGGCAAGCTGCTGAGAGCAACAGTCAGCTTGCAGGCGAAGTGCGATTGAAGATCGCTGTGGCGCCAGCAGTGGACCTCAGGTAAGTGAGGAATTGGGATGACTGGAGAGGTGTGCGATCGGGAAGGGGAGCAACTGGCCTGAAGAGAGGGGTGGCTGCAGGGGGGAGGTAGTGCAGGCAAATGGTGGGGGGGCAGAGGTAGTGGCGGCAATCGCAGGGGGAGGTAGCGGCGGTGATCGGGGGGGAGATAGCAGTGACAATAGGAGGGAGCAGTGGTCAGTAATGGCTTGCGTTCTTTGAAAGTGAGGTCAGGAGGAGCACTCTTGCTTAAGGACTCTCCCTTAAGGACTGCCTGTTTGGCCACATGTAGACCTGGTTTTCCTGAGTGCAGCCAGCGCTGGCGCTGGCTGCCTCAAGGCAAACCAATCTTGCACTGGAGGCCTCAAACAGACATTGGGGCCCTCTTTTGCATATACAAAGGGCCTAACGCCTGTTTCAGGCATGGGCATTGCACGGCGATTTTTTAGCCTTTACCAATATGGCATGCAGCACACTTCTGGCTCCTAATATATGAGTGCTTTCTGCCCACCATATTTGAGGCCTAGGAGGCCACTTAGCGCCTGAAAAATGGTGCTGCACGGTTGGATTTCCGGGCTTTTGTCTTTGGTAGACAGTGGCATTAAACAACAATAGAATTGTCAGTAAGTAAACACTGCAACACAGGATCCAAAAAGACTAATGCAAGAATTAGAGAACAAGGTATCCCTTTGTGCACAAACCAACACAACTTCAGATATCTCTGTTGAATCATTTAAAGTTTGGTTATTAGAGATACTTTAACACAGTAAAACAGCAAATTGGAATAATGTAAATCCAGTCAGGACCCAACCTGTCTCTGGAGCAAACATGCGACTCCCTTACAGCGCGTGGAGTGTAAATCCAATGCCAATGTAAGGCAAGGTTAATGCTCCCTGCCTTATTAATGTGTACTTAATTTATCTCACTTTATTCAGAATATACTATTCATTGTTTAGCAATACATTATACTTTAGAACTGTTATGGCTAGGCAGTGTGTTTCCTCCTGTTGCTTTGAAATAAAGATATACTCTGTGCACATTTTTGCTCCACCTTTCTTCAGAAAGGCAGGAGCTAATACACTGCAGACATGCGGTCAGTTTTTAGATATACTGAAGACACCCAGCTGTACCTATTCATTACCTAACTCGATGCCTCCACTGCTTTTATTGAATGAGCTGCTATATCATAGGAATCTAAAAACAGAAGTAGGCCATTCAACCCCACAAGCCTGTTCCATCATTCAATTAGATCATGGCTGATCTGTACTGCAACTCCAAAGCCTTTGCTCCATATTCCTTGATTCCCTTGCCTAACAAAAATCTCAATCTTGAAAACGTCAATTGACCCAGCATCCACAGCGTTTTGGGAAGAGAGTACCCGCTTTCCACTACCCTTTGTGTGAAAAAGTGCTTCCTGATTTCCATCCTAAATAGCCTAGCTATAATTTTAAGATTGTGTCCCCTTGTTCTCAATTCCCCCAACAGAGGAAATAGTTTCTCTGTATCCAACCCATCGAATCCTTTTATCATTTTAAACACCTCGATTAGATCACTCCTCAATCTTCTAAACTCAAGGGAATAGAAACCAAGTTTATGCAACCCATTATCATAATTTAACCCTTTAAGCCTTGCTATCATTCTGGTGAACCTGCGCTGCACCCCTTCCAAGGCCAGTATAACTTTCTTGAGGTTCAATGCCCAAAACTGAACACAGTATTCCAGATGTCTGACCAAGGCTCTGTACAACTGAAGCATCGCTTCCTCACTTTTGAATTCCAACCCCTTGAAGCCTACATTCTATTAGCCTTTTTGATGTCCTCCAGCTAAACATTGCCAGTGATTCCATCCCTCTCCCTGGTCACTGTCTCAGTCTGAATCTGAAAGAAGAATAAGGGGATTCTCTTGATGTCCTGTGCAATATTTATCCCTCAACCAACATCACCAAAACAGATTATCTGGTCACTTATCTAAATGCTGTTTCTGGGGCCTTGCTATATGCAAATGAGCTGTTGCATTTCCCTACTTTATAACAGTAACTGCCTTCTTTCTTTAAGGGAGGTCACTGAGGATCTGTACTCATTCAAACAGATTTATCCCATTCCCTCTTGTCAGAGACAAGCAGCAGGAACGAGCGCGAGGGCTTGCTCGTATTGCAGACTTCCCCATGGTGCAGGGTGTCATTGACTGCTCGCATATTTGCCATGTGTGCTCTACATCTGAACTCGGCCATATTCATGAACAGAAAGGGATTCCTCTTCCTCAATGTGCAGCTGGTGTGCGACCACACACAACGCATCATGCAGGTCAATGCCCGTTATCCTGGCAGCAGTCACGATTCCTTCATCCTGCAGCAGTCCTCTGTGCCACCCATATTTCAACCAGTAATGCAAGTCAAAGGCTGGCTACTGGGTGACAAGGGTTATCCCCTCATGAAATGGCTCAGGACTCCGGTCAGGAACGTACGCACACGTGCACAGCAGGCCTACAATGAGAGCCATGCTGCCACACAGAGCAGAACATCGGCATCCTCAAGCAAGGCTTCCACTGGCTGGATTGCTCTGGAGGAGTCCTGCAGTACTCAGCTAAGGGGGCATCATGAGTTGTCATTGTATGCTGCACAACCTGGTCATTATGAGGGAACGGCCCTTGCCACCACCTATCTGGCAAGATCCTGAACAAGAGGCAGAGGAGGAAGAGGAAGTGCAGCAGGAAGTTGAGGAAGAGGCTGGGAGGCTCCAACATAGACAGGCCCTGTCTGCCAAGGCTCTGCATGATCAGACAATTAATGAGCGATACCAGTAACCTCAACAACACCTCCCCATTTACCAAGTTTCCTCTCTCACATGACCATCAAATCGTCCTCTTTATGATTACACATTGCTTCCTCCCTCAGCTCATTGCAAAAATAAAAACCACCAAATGCAAATTCAAATCCACATTTATAAATGAACACATGAAATTATGCAAACAAAATTAGACTATTCACCCTTGTGCATTCCCTTAGTGCCTGTCGTTTGTGTGCCTTTACCTATCCTAGTGCTCCTATGAGGTGCAGCCCCAGTGGCTGGAGCATGGGTGGTGGAAGGCTGCTGACCTTCAATTGAGGAGTCTGCAGATGACCTCGAGCAGCTCTGGGCTGGGAGGGCCCGGCTGCAGACTGCACCATTTCAGCTTGGGCTGCAGCAGTCTGGCCGGGCTGGCTGACAGGCAACAGCAAGGGCACTATCGAAGTGGCAGGGGTGGGAGCAGGAATGCTGTCGTCCTGAGAGAGGACAGCAAGTTAGTCTTTCATGGTGCCACTGCCACTATTCTGGGGTGGCGCCCCAGCAATCCAGGTGATCTGTTGGAGAATAGATTGTTGCACTGCTGTGATGCCCTGGCAGCCCCTTTCAACAATGGTACCCAGAGCCTAGATAGCAGCAGTTTGAGCACCAAATGTAGCTGTCAGAACTTGGATGGCAGATGTTTGTGCTGCAATGGAAGCTGTGACATTGGTCATCAAATGCTGTTCTTCCTTTCTTTTCTTTAACCTCCTTCAACCCTACAAAACCCTCCTCAAAACTCTCCATTCCTCTGACTTCTTGTGCATCGCCCCTCCCTTTGCACCACCATTGATGGCCATGCCTTCAGCCATCTAAGCCTCACCTCTGGAATTCCATCCCTACACTGCTCTGCCTCTCCATCTCCCACTCCTTCTTTAAGACACTATAAAATCTACCTCCTTAACTTAGCTTTTGGTCACTCCTCCTAGTATCTTCTTCTTTTGGTTCGACATCCATTTTTTGATTATTCCTCTGTGAAGTGCCTTGGAACGTTTTTCTAATTTAATGCCAGTTGCAAACTGGTGGTGTGTTGCTAGAGCGCTGCTCAGATGTTCCAGTGAAATTATGGGATAGCTACCTCATTTAATTGGAATTTAAGAGCCTAATAAGCTTAGCTCAACTTGTGCACAGCCACCTGCCACCACCCCCCCCATGCATCCTTCGTGCTTCCAGTTTGCATTTGGAGGGTGCTGTCACCTTCAGCATGTTTTTGGGCTCTTGTGTCTGATTGTCTCAATGCCCACCATCATATTATCCATCCCATAATGCATTATTCTGCTGCTGAGGTGAAGATGTGTTTACGTAGGCCTGTCCCTTTAAAACCACAAAATCTAGCCTCTGTGAGTAAATACAGACTAAGATCAAGCAGAGTTTAATTGCTGTCTGGTAAGGAAAGTTTGCAGATTGGATAGTACCTATAAATTTTTGGTTCTAGCTCTGTAAAAAGCAGTATAAAATGATTGCCTTTTTGTATGGTTTTGGTACTTTGAAGTGTTGCATGCGAACTATAAATGTCTGAAATGTAACGGACACTCTCAACATTTTTATATAGAAAATTACCACAGCATCTTTTTTTTCAACAGTGAAATGTTCCATTATTGAGATACACGTACACTTGACAAAAGGGTCACAGAATACATTGAAGCCTATTTTCACTGTAATCATCTTGCCTAGTGCTTTCCCATAGCAACAACTTTGCTATCAATTTCGGCTAGAAATATCTGAGTGATTGTATACAGAAAGTGCAGCCAAAATTCAAAAGCTACCAAGGTCAAAGTAATTTTTGAAAACTCTTGAAATATAAGCTATCAGAGTTCAACACACACACACACACACACACACAAACACTATCTGTCCTGTTGATGACATCACGAGTGGAGTATTTCAGTCAGATAACATTTTACTGATGCTATTGAAGATTTTTTAGCTTTGCATGCTGTATCTAAGGGTTGCAACAGAATTTTGCAACCAGAACCAGTTATTGTAATACTGTTACCAGAGTGGGAACAAAATATTCTCCCCAAAATATCTAAAGGTAAAAATAAACAAAAAGATGCTAAGGTTAGTGGAAACTCTTTTGATACGCTTTAAATTCCAAAAATAAAATAAACTGGAAGTTCTTGCACACCCTTAACGTGTTGGTATAACTATGTGCTTCAGGCAGCATGGTGTAAAATGAAAATGGCTGTGTTTAATAACGTCTGTATGAAGATTGTGGCTGTATGAAGATCGTGCTACTATTCATAGCTTATAATTTGCTAGCAAGAGATTGATTATTTCCAGCACAAACAGTATAGGCTGGGGATACTGTTCCCCTGGCACTCATCTCAGTGTTTTGCTTTTTCATGGTATGGAGGCTTGGGTAACAATTTCCAAGGCTATTGTCTGATGTACAGTTGAAGTAGGATAGCATCTAACCAATTTTAGAAAATAAATTAGCACACTGAATATTTCACAGGATAATTATTGATAAGAAAAAGGGAGACTAGTGAATAGATGTACATTGTAGTTTAGATCCATGATATAATGGTGTTCTGGGAAATAACTTTCTAGAATTCCTTTATTTTTATTTTTTGGCCTGCTTTGTTATGTTGAGAATCTGAGCTTTTCCATTGGAGTGCACAGTCAGAATTCATAACTCCCGTTACCATCACTAACTCCATTATGGTAGCTGATATTCTTCCATATGGCTTGGCATCAGTTGACAATTGGATAATGCACTTCATAGATTTATGATGCTAAATCAGGGTTTTTTTGTGGTCAGGTGAGAGGAAGGAGTGACTTTATTGGGAAACAACGGGGGCGATTTTAGGAGGCAATTGCGGGTGCGTTAGGGGCGGGGGGGGCTCCGAAAATCGCGGAAATCCCGTTCGGGTTCGGAAGCCGGCTCCAACCCGCCGACTTCCGAGTTTCCCAGGGACCCACCTGCGTACTTGCGGGCGACCCAAAAACGGAAGTCCCGCCAGCAATTAAAACCGGCGGGATGACAGTTAAAGAGTCAAATGTACCTCAGTGAGGTACTTAAGGAACTTTACCTGTGACAGATTAAGTACTTAGAAAGATTTTTAACTTATCTGGGCGGCTTGCCCACTGCTTCTGATTCACACCTGGTGAAACCCCCCAATATTCCCCCGCTGTCCCCCTCTTCATCCTGCCAATATTCCCACGATGTCCTCCCAATCTTCCCCTCTCCCCCCCGATCTTCTCCTTTCCCTCCCTGATCTTCCCTTCCGCCCCCCCCCCCACCACTCCCGATTTTCCCCTCTTCCCCCCCCCCCCCCACCCCGGTCTTCCATTCCAGTGCCAGATGACGTCTCGCTCTCTCTCTTCCTCGCTGTCCCCCCCTTGCGTTGCAGCTCCTGATGACAGCCAGCCTGTCAATCAGGCTGGCTGCCGGGCGCAAAACCCGGAGAGGACGTTAATCATCATCAATCAACATGCAATCTCGTCGGAAACGGTAAGTTTTTTTCATGCTGGTTTGCGACGCGCACCTTCACCCCCCTGCTGCCAACCCGCCACCATTGTAAAACCGAGCCGAATGTAGCATCTCCAAAGAATTCTGTGCTGACCTGGGCAGGCTAGAAACATCTCACACATTGTGACACTGAAAAATAAACCAGTAATAACTTGGCTGCGAGGAATAGCTTTATTATTAGTTTGATACTACAAAAATATTTATTTTTAAAAATTAAATAAAATATTTTAAAGACTTTGGGGGTGATTTTAACCCCCAAGAACGAGTGGGTTGAGGGCGGGTGAGTTGAAAACAGTTGCTTTTTGGGTCATGACCGCAACCCGGCTTCACTTCCGGGTTTAACATGGGCATGTAAAAGTAACAGGCTTCCTACTGGGAATTCAAAGTCCGAAAATTTTGCAGTTGCGACCCAAAAAAACAACTATTTTCAACTCCCACCCGCCACCAACCACCAGTTCCTGGGGGTTAAAATTACCCCCTTTATTTCTATTTTCCCTGCCTTCGCTTTTCCCCCCATTCTTTCTTCCCTGTTCTTTTATTTTTCTATTCCTACTATATAACTTGCAATTTACCTTATTTATTACTCATTAAATACTCTGCTTTTACTTTTACCGTTAATTTATGTTAGTTTGAAATTTAAATTATAACAGGCAAGAAAATCTGCAGTCGGTGATCCCAGCGGTTATGCCAGGATTGTGCGTATCCAGTGCACTCCAGTGCTGACCTGATGGAGTTTGCAGGGTCAATGGGAGAGCGATTAATTTGCCTGGGGCAGGTGGGCGCTGGAGGGCACCGGATGAGCCCTCAAACTATAACTTCCAAAAATTGGAGCAGCATTCAGCAGCCTGAATTGGCCGGAATACTCAGTAAGATAAATTGGCATCATTGCAGGGAGTTAAGTGCTACCCTTGAGGAGTTAAGTAGCAATGGATGGTGTGTCAGTTTAATGGCATTGAAATGCAGACTACAACAGAATGGTAGGTTTTAAGTTTGTGGCTGCAATTTTCCAAATGGTGAGATCTTGTCTTAGCAATGTCAACAATGGGGAGCACAGAGTGGAACCCAGATGGTTTTTGCCTCCAGGAGAAAAGGCAAAATAAGGGAGAAAATAATCTTGGACTGTGCTCTGCACCTCTTACAGGTGATTCAGCAGCAACATTGGCAGAATCCTGGAAGCAGGTTACATGCATAATATTTTGACTGGGAAATTAAATGTGGCTGAACAAGGAGAAAAAAGATAACAAACTGTACTTTACCTGTGAACTAAGAAAAGACATATTGACTGAAGGATGAGACTGTGGAAACTCCTTTTATCAGCTTGCTGTCCTCAGATCCACTCTGGAGGACATGTGGAGTTGATATTCAGGTACTTTCAATTTTATACTTAATACAAGAATTTACCCTGCTCCAACTCAGTAAACTAAAATCTGGAACCAAATTCGTTGTTCTTTGAATCCTTTCCACTTTCTCCTTATCTTAGTCAGTAAGGTGACCTCAATTGGACAATATCAGACATGCTTTAGGATACACTTGGATTTGTATTTTCTATATGTCCACTTAAACATTTCAACATTCTATCTGTTTTTGCACTTACTGTTGTATGATGTGATGATATATTCAATTTTGGGTCAACTATTATACCTTTCCTAATGCACCCTATTTAAGAAAACACAATTTGGAGTGCTGAATGGTACACTGGGCTAGCACATTGTCCATTCAGTTCTAAGACCTGAATTGATCTTAACCCAGTTTAGAATGATGGCATGAAAAGTCTCCTCTTTATTGGTTTGAAGAATCCTACATAGAACAATGCTGGGCAGTCTCATCCCAGTTCAAAGCAAATGTAAGGACACAACTGGAAACTGTCCATAACTGGCAGTAATTGATACTAAACTGGCCATTGTGATATCTCTTGTGGGAAATGAAATAACTTACACTGGTCAAGTAGGGAACACTCCATTAAGGTCAGGGTTAAGCTGCATTATAGCAGGATATTAACTCTGCATCTGTAAATGTTTTATTGCTGATACTAGGAATCCAAAATAGTAAATCTATTCTCTTTAGTAATGATATCTCCAGAATAAAGGAATATAAAAATTCAGATCCAAAAATTCATTTTCTAATTGCTATTTTTATTATTAATTATTATTCAGTATCATCTTCCCTTCATTTACCTATTTGCCATGTCTTCATAAATATATTTGAATTTTATTCCTTTCCTCCGAACATCATATTTTCCCAAGACAACTTGGCAACATGCATAAAGTTAAACGTGACATAATTACCAAGATTATTTATAGGGTTTCCTCTACCATTCCCTGGTCACCCATCATCCCTGCGCTCACTGACCTACATTGGCTCCCGGTCCGGCAATGTCTCGATTTTAAAATTCTTATCCTTGTTTTCAAATCCCTCCATGGCCTCGCCCCTCCCTATCTCTGTGACCTTCTTCAGCCCTACAACCGTCCAAGATCTCTGCAGTCCTCGAATTCTGGCCTTTTGCGCATCCCCGCTTTTAATTGCTCTACCATTGGCAGTGGTGCTTACAGCTGCCTGGGCCCTAAGCTCTGGAATTCCCTCCCTACAGCTTTCCGCCTCTCTACCTGCCTCTCCTTTAAGACGCATCTTAAAACCTACCTCTGTGACCCTCACCTGTCCTAATACCTCCTTATGTGCCTCGGTGTCAAATTTTGTTTGATAACACTCCTGTAAAGCGTCTTGGGATATTTTACTACGTTAAAAGCGCTATATAAATACAAGTTGATGTTGTTGTTGTCATGACCATCCACCGTGAACAGCTTATATTAATAACTATGCTTTGCTTCCTACAATCTAGCCAGTTCATATACAGTTCACAACATTCTGTTTTATTCCATCTGCATTTCAGTTGCAACAAAAATATTATTGATTACTTGGTCCTTTTCAACTATCAAAAGACACTTTGGGCAATTTTCACCTGCCGGCTGCCTGTTTCTTGCCTGAAAAATGGGTATCCCGCAGTTGAAAATTAAGGAGCACCTCGGCTGCTCCTTGGATGCCCAGGGCCTATCTGCTGCAATTTTCAGGTGGGCCCGTAAATGGGCAAACAGCACACCTGCCTGTTTTGGACGGGAGGCTGTTCAAATATGCAAATTGGGGTCCTATGGCATTGTAGGATCCCAACTGTAATTTTGAAGTACAAATGGGTGTTGCATGCACTGCACATGCTCCATTAGTGCTAGGTGGTGAACGGCCTAACCAGCAGTGCTTAAAGGGACTACTGGAGGCGACTCCACAAAAGGGCACCAAACGTCTTTTGTTTTATTCTTGGGGGACACAGAGGAGCGAGACTACTCTTCTTGGCTCCAGAAAAATACCTTGTTCCGCTGCCACACCATACTTGTCCCCTACAGAATTGGTTCCTTGTCTCTCAGGTCCTATGTGAAGCCAACCGAATTCCTGCCCTTCCACAACCGGCGAACTGCAGTGGAACACCCATTTGGCGTCCATAGCTTGCTGGCTATATTCAAATGAGGCCCAAAATGGCTTGGGCCTTCTGACTGGCTGAAATAATACACCATTAGCCAGTAGTGTTTCACTGAAATATTGAAGGAGGTAACTAGTTACCACCTCAATACATGAGAATATTGCAAAAAATCTGGCTATACTTAATCAAATTTGAAAACTTAGTCATTCTGAACATTAAATTCCAAAACTTTGATTAAAATAGAAAACAGTATAATGTATTCGTAACTGAAAAAAAATGTTGTGGATGAGAGGACAACACAGTGTGCTGAGAGTTCGGTAAGTGTGGGAGTTGAAGGGTTAATCTCTTTAAATCTAGTGCATGTTGCTTCAACTGTTTAAGGTCAATTTAAAAGTTTAAATTTCTAAGTTTCTGTCAGGCTTCAGCAGAGAGCTGCTGTAGCAAGTTAATTGGTTAGCTAGATTCAATTTGGTACCTGAAGGTGGGGCAGGCCTGACTCATCTGAGTCTCAACTGTAGAAATACAGGGGCCTGTCAGTGCGGACAGCACGGTGTGAGGACAACACAGTGTGCTGAGAGTTCGGTAAGTGTGGGAGTTGAAGGGTTAATCTCTTTAAATCTAGTGCATATTGCTTCAACTGTTTAAGGTCAATTTAAAAGTTTAAATTTCTAAGTTTCTGTCAGGCTTCAGCAGAGAGCTGCTGTAGCAAGTTAATTGGTTAGCTAGATTCAATTTGGTACCTGAAGGTGGGGCAGGCCTGACTCATCTGAGTCTCAACTGTAGAAATACAGGGGCCTGTCAGTGCGGACAGCACGGTGTGAGGACAACACAGTGTGCTGAGAGTTTGGTAAGTGTGGGAGTTGAAGGGTTAATCTCTTTAAATCTAGTGCATATTGCTTCAACTGTTTAAGGTCAATTTAAAAGTTTAAATTTCTAAGTTTCTGTCAGGCTTCAGCAGAGAGCTGCTGTAGCAAGTTAATTGGTTAGCTAGATTCAATTTGGTACCTGAAGGTGGGGCAGGCCTGACTCATCTGAGTCTCAACTGTAGAAATACAGGGGCCTGTCAGTGCGGACAGCACGGTGTGAGGACAACACAGTGTGCTGAGAGTTCGGTAAGTGTGGGAGTTGAAGGGTTAATCTCTTTAAATCTAGTGCATATTGCTTCAACTGTTTAAGGTCAATTTAAAAGTTTAAATTTCTAAGTTTCTGTCAGTCTTCAGCAGAGAGCTGCTGTAGCAAGTTAATTGGTTAGCTAGATTCAATTTGGTACCTGAAGGTGGGGCAGGCCTGACTCATCTGAGTCTCAACTGTAGAAATACAGGGGCCTGTCAGTGCGGACAGCACGGTGCGAGGACAACACAGTGTGCTGAGAGTTCGGTAAGTGTGGGAGTTTGGTGAAGTGGGGGAAGGAGGTGCTGCTTTGCCTTGCTTTTCCTGCAGAGCGGTAGTGGACCTGAGAGTAGAAGACTGAGATTGTGGAATAAAAGCAGCAGCAGACCTGCACCAAGAGACCACTACTGTGCGACATCACAGGGACTTAACTCCTGGACCTAAGATAAATAAGAAGCAAAAAGTAATCGAAGTGGGACGTCACCAAGGAAGAGGTAAGTGATTGGCTGGTGAGTATTTTCCTGCTGAATTTGTCTAAGGTTAGAGTTTGTGGATTCTCTGGTCTCTGTTGTGTAGTGGGGGACTGCTGTTCAGCAAGGGCCCTTGAGTATACCTTTTTAATTGAATTGAAATTGGTGGGATTCATTTAATTTGAATTAATTAGTTAAAGGGTAAGTCATGTCAGGACAGCCCAGCCCCGTGTTATGCTCTTCCTGCTCTAAGTGGGAAATCAGGGACCCTTCCGGTGTCCCTGACGACCATGTGTGCGGGAAATGTATCCAGCTGCAGCTACTGACAAACCGCATTGCGGCACTGGAGCTGCGGATGGATTCATTATGGAGCATTCACGATGCTGAGAACGTCGTGGATAGCACGTTTAGTGAGATGGTCACACCGCAGGTAAAGGTTGTACAGGCAGGAAGTAATTGGGTGACCACCAGGCAGAGTAAGAAGAGCAGGCAGGCAGTGCAGGGTTCCCCTGTGGCCGTCCCCCTCTCAAACAAATATACCGCTTTGGATATTGTTGAGGGGGATGACTTATCAGGGGTAGGCAGCAGCAGCCAACTTCCTGGCACCAGGGGTAGCTCTGCTGCACAGGCTGGGAGGAAAAAGAGTGGAAGAGCTATAGTGGTAGGGGATTCTATCGTAAGGGGAACAGACAGGCGTTTCTGTGGCCGTAAACGTGACTCCAGGATGGTTTGTTGCCTCCCTGGTGCCAGGGTCATGGATGTCACTGAGCGGCTACAGGGCATTCTCAAGGGGGAGGGTGAGCAGGCAGAGGTCGTGGTCCACATTGGGACCAACGACATAGGTAGGAAGGGAGATGAGGTCCTGCATCAAGAATTTAGGGAGCTAGGTAGCAGATTAAAGAGCAGGACCTCAAAGGTTGTAATCTCTGGATTACTCCCAGTGCCACGGGCTAGTGAGTATAGAAATAGGAGGATAGAACAGATGAATGCGTGGCTAAAGAGTTGGTGCAGGAGGGAGGGTTTCAGTTTCCTGGATCACTGGGCCTGCTTCTGGTGAAGGTGGGACTTGTACAAGTCGGATGGGTTGCACCTGAACCAGAGCGGGACAAATATCCTTGCGGGGAGGTTTGCTAGCACTGTTGGGGGGGGTTTAAACTAACTTGGCAGGGGGATGGGATACAGAGTGGAGCTACAATAGGGGGTGATGTGCAGCCAAATATAGAGAAAAAAACAAGTCAGCTTGGAAGACAGGGCAAATATGTAAGGGCAAGGCTGGATGGCATCTATTTTAATGCAAGGAGTCTTGCGAATAAGGTGGATGAACTGAAGGTGTTGATAAACACTTGGGAGTATGATATTGTTGCTGTCACAGAGACATGGTTGAGGGAGGGGCAAGACTGGCAGCTCAATATTCCGGGGTACAGAATCTTCAGGCGAGACCGAGGGGGAGGTATAAGAGGAGGGGGGGTCGCAATATTAATTAAAGAATCAATTACTGCCATAAGGAGGGATGATATATTAGCAGGTTCCTCAAATGAGGCCATATGGGTGGAGCTTAAAAACAAAAAGGGGGCAAGCACTTTGATGGGAGTGTACTATAGGCCCCCAAACAGTCAGGGGGAGATCGAGGAACAGATATGTAGGCAAATCTCAGAAAATTTTGCAAATAATAGAGTAAAAATCGTGGGGGATTTCAACTTCCCCAATATTAACTGGGATACTCAGAGTGTAAAAGGCTTAGAGGGTACAAAATTCTTAACGTGCATCCAGGAGAGCTTTTTGAGCCAGCATGTAGAAAGTCCTACAAGAGAGGGGGCGGTACTGGACCTAATTCTAGGGAATGTGGCCAGCCAAGTGGAAGAAGTGCTAGTAGGTGAGCACTTTGGTGACAGTGACCATAATTCGGTGAGATTTAAGGTGGTCATGGAAAAGGACAGGGAGGGGCCGGAAATAAAGGTTCTAAATTGGGGGAAGGCCGATTTTAATAGGATAAGGCAGGATCTGGCCAAAATGGACTGGGATCAGCTGCTTGTAGGAAAATCCGCATCGGAGCAATGGGAGTCTTTCAGAAGGGAGATTGAGACCATACAATGGCAACATGTTCCCGTAAAGGTCAAGGGTGGTTCCAAGAACTCCAGGGAACCTTGGATGTCAGGGGATATACGAGAATGGATTAGGAAAAAAAGGAGGGCTTTTGGCAGATACAAAAGGCTAAAGACGGAGGAAGCCCTAGAGGAGTACAAAAAGTGCAGGGGGATACTTAAAAAAGAAATTAGGAGATCAAGGAGGGGCCATGAAATAACACTGGCGAGCAAAATAAAGGAAAATCCTAAGATGTTTTATAAGTATATTAAGGGTAAGAGGATGACTAGGGAAAAAATAGGGCCCATTAGGGACAAAAATGGCAATCTGTGTGTGGAGCCGGCAGATGTAGGAGGGGTTCTAAATGAATTTTTTGCATCTGTTTTCACTATGGAGAAGGACGATGTAGACATAGAAATACGGCAGGGGGACTGTGATATACTCGAACATATTAACATCGAGCGGGAGGAGGTATTGGCGGTTTTAGCAGGCCTAAAAATGGATAAATCCCCAGGCCCGGACGAAATGTATCCCAGGCTACTGTGTGAGGCAAAGGAGGAGATTGCGGGGGCTCTGACACATATATTCAGAACCTCTCTGGCCACAGGGGATGTGCCAGAGGACTGGAGAACCGCTAATGTAATACCATTATTCAAGAAGGGGAGTAGGGAAAAACCGGGGAACTACAGGCCAGTGAGCCTAACATCAGTGGTAGGAAAATTATTGGAAAAAATTCTGAAGGACAAAATTAGTCTCCACTTGGAGAAGCAAGGATTAATCAGGGATAGTCAACATGGCTTTGTCAAGGGAAGATCATGTCTGACTAATTTGATTGAATTTTTTGAGGGGGTGACTAGGCGTGTGGATGAGGGTAACGCAGTGGATGTGGTATACATGGATTTCAGTAAGGCCTTCGATAAAGTCCCCCACAGGAGACTGGTCAAGAAGGTACGAGCCCATGGAATCCAGGGTGCCTTGGCACTTTGGATACAAAACTGGCTTAGTGGCAGAAGGCAGAGGGTGATGGTCGAAGGTTGTTTTTGTGACTGGAAGCCTGTGGCCAGTGGGGTACCACAGGGATCGGTGCTGGGTCCCTTGCTGTTTGTGGTCTACATTAATGACTTGGATATGAATGTAAAAGGTATGATCAGTAAGTTCGCTGATGATATAAAGATTGGTAGGGTGGTAAATAGCGAGGAGGATAGCCTCAGTCTGTAGGACGATATAGATGGGTTGGTCAGATGGGCGGAACAGTGGCAAATGGAATTTAACCCGGAAAAGTGCGAGGTGATGCACTTTGGAGGGACTAACAAGGCAAGGGAATACACAATGAATGGGAGGACCCTAGGCAAGACAGAGGGTCAGAGGGATCTTGGTGTGCAAGTTCATAGATCCCTGAAGGCGGCGGAACAGGTAGATAAGGTGGTAAAGAAGGCATATGGGATACTTGCCTTTATTAGCCGAGGGATAGAATATAAGAGCAAGGAGGTTATGATGGAGCTGTATAAAACACTGGTTAGGCCACAGCTGGAGTACTGTGTGCAGTTCTGGTCGCCACACTACAGGAAGGATGTGATCGCTTTGGAGAGGGTGCAGAGGAGATTCACCAGGATGTTACCAGGGCTGGAGCGCTTCAGCTATGAAGAGAGACTGGGAAGATTGGGTTTGTTTTCCTTGGAGCAGAGGAGGCTGAGGGGGGACATGATTGAGGTGTACAAAATTATGAGGGGCACAGATAGGATGGATACTAAGGAGCTTTTTCCCTTCGTTGAGGGTTCTATAACAAGGGGACATAGATTCAAGGTAAAAGGCGGGAGGTTTAGACCCAGAGGGTGGTTGGAGTCTGGAACTCACTGCCTGAAAGGGTTGTGGAGGCAGGAACCCTCACAACATTCAAGAAGCATTTGGATGAGCACTTGAAATGCCATAGCATACAAGGCTACGGACCAAATGCTGGAATATGGGATTAGAGTGGACAGGGCTGATGGCCGGCGCGGACACGATGGGCCGAAGGGCCTCTATCCGTGCTGTATGACTCTATGACTCTCTATGAAACACAGAGCATGAGGGAGCAGGAACAGTGGGAGATGATAAATGAAAAGAAAGATGTTGTTGAACTGAGGGTCATGGGATGAGGCATCTTAGCTGAAGAATTTGGGGATCCAGATCTCACAGTTCAACCACATTTTAAACATGCCTTTAAAGAATGTACAATTGATGGAAATATTTTTCTTAAAATTCAGTTGAAATAGAAAGTAATTATAATTTTAATAATTTAATCATTTCAAGTGAAGGCATTAATCTCATCTCTATGAATGTTCATTATTATATAAATTATTTATTAATGTTTCATGCTGATGCCTTTGATAAATACTATAATTGTCTGAATATGTGATAGGACTTTTAACTTAGAAAAGTAAGCTCTTAAAAGAAAATATTCAACAACAACTTGCATTTATATAGTGCCTTTAACGTAATAAAAACGTTCCAAGACGCTTCACAGGAGTGTTATCCTTTGACACCAAGCCACGTAGAGAAATATTAGGAGAGGTGACCAAAAGCTTGGTTAAAGAGGTAGGTTTTAAGGAGTGACTTAAAGAAGGAGAGAGAGGTAGAGAGGTGGAGAGGTTTTGAGAGGGAATTCCAGATCTTAGGGTCTAGGCAGCTGAAGGGACGGCCGCCAATTGCAGAGCAATGAAAATCGAGAATGTGCAAGGGGCCAGAATTGGAGGAGCGCAGAGATCCTGAGGTTTGTCGGGCTGGAGAAAGTTTCAGAGATAGAGAGGGGCGAAGCCATGCAGGGATTTGAACACAAGGATGAGAATTTTAAAATCAAGGCGTTGCCGGACGGGGAGCCAATGTATGTAAGCGAATAAAGGGGTGATGGGTGAACGGGACTCAGCGCGAGGTAGGATAAGGGCAGCAGAGTTTTGGATGAGCTCAAGTTTACAGAGGGTGGAAAGCGGGAGGCTGGCCAGGAGAGCATTGGAGCACTCGAGTTTGGAGGTAACAAAGGCATGGATGAGATTGTGCAGATTCATGTATCAGCCTAATTCATGTATCTCTTCAAATTCATTTTGTAACATTCAACAGACAAAGTTGACCAAATAGAAGTATTGCAGCTGTTAGGTGATAACTATAGGGCTGACGTTCCTGCCTGTGAAGAAGACATTCAAAATTGCCGCCCATTAACTTTCTTGGAACTGGTCCCGCTCCGCGCCGCAACTTCAATGGAAGTGCAGCAGAAACCCCAATTTATGCATGTAATTTCCGGCAAATTACTGAGGTGGAGCAGGCCGAGCTCCGAGGAAATTCCTGGCTGATGTCTCTGCAGGACAAATCTTAAATTGGCACAGGACGCAGCTCCTTTCTGGACTTTACCTATGGGGTGTCATGCCAACATCCAACCCGTGTGATTTAAGAAGTGGCTTGGAGGGGAATGTACTTTGGGGTATATTGAGAATAAATTATGATGTGGAGATGCCGGTGATGGACTGGGGTTAACAATTGTAAACAATTTTACAACACCAAGTTATAGTCCAATGATTTTATTTTTAATCCCACAAGCTTTCGGGGGCTTTCCCCTTCCTCAGGCGGTGTGGAAATGACAATTTTGAATCCTTCGCATTTTAAGATCACATAACAAAGCCTGGTGATTACTGCCCGTTGCCAAGGCAATCACAGTGAGCAGACAGAAAGGTGTCATCTAAAAGGCCACTGAATATACAAACCCCCCCAAAAAAAAAGAGACAGAACGAAGACAGTCAATGACCCGTTATATTAAAAACAGATAACATTTGTTCGCTGGTGGGGTTACGTGTAGTGTGACATGAACCCAAGATCCCGGTTGAGGCCGTCCTCATGGGTGCGGAACTTGGCTATCAATTTCTGCTTGACGATTTTGCGTTGTCGTGTGTCTCAAAGGCCGCCTTGGAGTATGTTTACCCGAAGGTCGGTGGCTGAATGTCCATGACTGCTGAAGTGTTCCCCGACAGGGAGAGAACCCTCCTGTTTGGCGATAGCGAGGTGTTCGTCGCTTTTCCAGCTTCCACCCTAACCACGTCAAAGAGGCCATCCCCTATGGACAGGCCCTGCGAATACACAGGGTCTGCTCAGACGAGGAGGAACGCGATGGACACCTACAGACGCTGAAAGACGCCCTAGTAAGAACGGGATATGATGCTCGACTCATCGATCGACAGTTCCGACGGGCCACAGCGAAAAATCGCGTAGACCTCCTCAGAAGACTAACACGGGACGCAACCAACAGAGTACCCTTCGTCGTCCAGTACTTCCCCGGAGCGGAGAAACTACGCCATGTTCTCCGCAGCCTTCAACATGTCATCAATGATGACGAACACCTCGCTATGGCCATCCCCACACCTCCACTACTCGCCTTTAAACAGCCACCCAACCTCAAACCATCGTTCGCAGCAAATTACCCAGCCTTCAGGAGAACAGCGTCCACGACACCACACAACCCTGCCACGGTAACCTCTGCAAGACATGCCAGATCATCGACACAGATACGACCATCACACGAGAGGACACCACCCACCAGGTGCACGGTTCATACTCCTGTGACTCGGCCAACGTTGTCTACCTCATACGTTGCAGGAAAGGATGCCCCAGAGCATGGTACATTGGCGAGACCATGCAGACGCTGCGACAACGGATGAACGGACACCGCGCAACAATCGCCAAACAGGAGGGTTCTCTCCCTGTCGGGGAACACTTCAGCAGTCATGGACATTCAGCCACCGACCTTCGGGTAAACGTACTCCAAGGCGGCCTTCGAGACACACGACAACGCAAAATCGTCGAGCAGAAATTGATAGCCAAGTTCCACACCCATGAGGACGGCCTCAACCGGGATCTTGGGTTCATGTCACACTACACGTAACCCCACCAGCGAACAAATGTTATCTGTTTTTAATATAACGGGTCATTGACTGTCTTCGTTCTGTCTCTTTTTTTTGGGGGGGGGTTGTATATTCAGTGGCCTTTTAGATGACACCTTTCTGTCTGCTCACTGTGATTGCCTTGGCAACGGGCAGTAATCACCAGGCTTTGTTATGTGATCTTAAAATGCGAAGGATTCGAAATTGTCATTTCCACACCGCCTGAGGAAGGGGAAAGCCCCCGAAAGCTTGTGGGATTAAAAATAAAATCGTTGGACTATAACTTGGTGTTGTAAAATTGTTTACAAGAGAATAAATTAGTAACAGCAAGCGGCAGTGGCAAAGGAGGGAAAAGAACAAGCTGTCCAGAGGGCCAGTTCGTCTCCTTTCTCTGCTGAAGAGGACAGGAATGCAGATCTTAGTGGACTAACCTTTTAAAGAAGGATGCTTTCTGAGCAGAAGAGATGGTTGGATACGTTGGACAGTGTGTGTAGGAGCTTACACTACATATTGACTAGTGTAAAGGTTTCCACAGTGTACATGGCATCGAAACTCTATTGTTCACCATGGAGTATGTGGTCACACTGGGGCCATTTGCAATATAGCCCCCATGATAGAAGCTGTAATGCCAGCAATTGCATTTCTCAGGAATAATCACACTGAAGCAATGCAAGGCTTAGGCTCTACTATCTCCTTCACCTTGGACATGCTAGGCGATCAAATGGATCGTCTTTAGTCAGCTCAGTGCTCAACTTGAGTTTGCTCTCCTGCAGATCAAAGTGCAGCAGACTGCAGCTAAACTTTCTCGGGCTTATACTTGCAGAGGTTAATCACCACCACTGTCTCAGCAGTCTTTGACTGACACACAGCAGCCAGGCACCTCCCATGATTCAGCCACTAGGAGAGCACCTCATAGAAGCAACAGATTAGGCACAAGACCATTGAAATCAGATGCCAAGAATAAATATCAGTGTGGCAAAAAGAAGGAAGCAAGGAAACCAATAAAATGTGATGGCACTAAATCTGCATTGTGTGCAGAGTGGTTCTGAAATGGCATTGCAGTTTCAAATCTGAGCTAAGGTAAATTACCTGTTCAGCAATTGTGGAGTAGTTGTTGCTTGTGGTGTAGACAACATATTTTAGCTGAGACAGGGGAAGATGGTTGGCAGGATTGTTCATGCAGGAGGGCCAGTGAGTCATAATGTCAAGGAATGGTTTACCTTATCTTGACCAGCTATTGGTCTCTAGCAGTCTCCTCAGCATCCTGACTGTTGTGGGCTTCTTCCCTCTTAGTAGGCTGAAGCCCCTGCTTTCCAGGCTGCTCCGTGTGTAGACCTCATTCCACAGCAAAACAGTGCAGGACGCAGCAAACCATGATGATGCTGGACACTGGGCTATATTGGAGGAAGCATCAGACCTGAAAAGGCAGCCAAAGTGTTGCTTCAAGATTCCTACTGTGAGATTGATGATGGCTACCATAAATTGATAAACTGCCCTCATTGTAACATTGGTCAGGATGAGTATGTGGATGGCACAGAGGTCTCACAACCTAGTCCTGCAGTGGGCGGCTTTGCTTTCCAAGTATCCAACCCTGCAATTGTTGTGTAGAGCAAAACAATGAGGAAATGGAGGAATTGCCATAAAATGAAGGTATCATGGCAGCAGCCAGGAAAGTGAGCAGTTACCTTTATGATCCTGTGCAGGTAGTCATAGACTAGCTACACACTGAGGGACCTGAATCATTTGCAATTCAGGAGGGCCATTGCTCTGTGGTAAGGAGCACACAGGACAACATATGTGCAAGCGACGATGCCCTGAACTTTGGTGAATCCTGTAATCTGGGCAATACCCAGGGCTCGCTCCTGATGTTTCAAGATATCCACAGGAAAAGTGATAAAGGTGTTTGTTTTAGTGAACAACGCCTCAGTCACCTGCTTGATACTTGTATGGATTGCAAATTAGCTGATATTACTGACATCCCCCTTAGCAGCCTGGAAGGAGTAGGGAGTAAAAATAGTTCAGTGCAGTGTCTTATATAGTTATATGTAGTGCCGTGCTTGCACTGGAGATTGGCTGGAGGTCATCTTCTTTACCAGATCGCTACAGAACCCCTAAGGGTAATTTTCACCTTCTCTGCCTAGGCAGTAATCTGGTGGAGCAGAACACCCACCCATGTAGAACTGCCCAATTTTTATCCCATTAAAATTAATGGGATGAAAATTGGGCAAGTTCTACAATGGGCAGTTGATCTGCTGTGCCAGATTATTGCCCCGGCGGTGAAGGTTAAAAATGATCCCCATAGTGAGTTTTCTTAACTGGATAGAAAATAAAGGGCTTGACCTCTGATCCTCCCGAAGATCTCTTTGCCTGGTGATTGGCCAGTTGAGTTGCCAGCTAAACCTGCTATCACCCTGCTAGGCGTGGGCTCCAGGCAGCCAAGCCCCACTGAGCTCACATGAAAGAAAGCATGCCAACAGGGTAGATAAGCTAAGGTTGGGCCCAAGGTGGGCAATGTTATGGAGGTGGAAGTTAGCAACCTTTGTGAGGTAGATGGTTAAACAGTTGTCAGCAGTGAAAAAACAAAAGAAATAAGAAAATTTGCTGAGAAACAAGCTTCTTATGAATAGTTTTATAAAAGCTGCTTGGGCCTTTTAAATCCATTTCTGCCATTTATCTACCATCCAGCAAAATTGGATGCCCATTTCACATGGGCATGATTAACATCAAGTGGGAATTGAGGTGATATTGATAGAAAATGGAATATATGATGTCATTGCATCATTACCACCTTATTTAAGTACACCCACTCATATTTAGATGGACACCTCAGGGGAAAAAGACTGGATTTTGCATTTGAAAAATTGGACAGAAGTGATGCCAGAAAAATTGGGCGGATGCAAAAAAGAGTGGGGATCAGGTCATACAAAAAGGAGAATCCAGCCTCTTGTTCCAGAATCCTAGCTTTAACAGTGCCACTCTGTCTCTCTTATCTAAGTTGTGGCTGGATGTCCATATTGATTCCAGTGGCATCCATCACTAATTGAATTGTAACATTATTTTAATAAGTCATTCAAAACATTATTTTGAATCAGAAACTGGACTATCACAGTACAGAAAATTATTCAGAGCTAAAACTTGTGAAACAGACATCTTTGAGTAATAAAAAATAAAATGTCACTGCATACGTACATAGACACATACACAGAAGCCTGGATTTTCCAGAAAATTGGTTACAAACAGCAGATTTCCATGTGAGTTGATCTAAAACCTGTACTAACTTTGGGTCTAAATCACTTCTATATCATAAAATGAAAGCTAGAGTTCATATAAAAGTTTTAAGTGAGTTATAAAAGATTTGTTTTCTCATATGCCCCTGGGCTTCATTTATAGTTAATTGCATCCTGAAATAAAACATATTGAAGTTATATTTATATAAGCAGAGTTAATTTGATCTGACTAAACAATCTGAAATAAACTGCACAATGCAAATTACATAGAATAGTCATCAAAGTAAATAGAACTTAATTAAAATTAAAGATTAATCACAAATGGAATTAGCTATAACAGGGATTCAACCTGCATAAATGAATGAATTGAAATTAAGTCCAATCTATGTACCCCACAGTCTATTGTTAGGCTGAAAAGACAGCAGGGACGATTTTCAATTACCCGTGGTAAATGGGTAGGCGGTGGGTGGAGCATATGTGGCGGCCGCCCTGAGAAGTCAGCGTGGGACTCATCTGATTCTCGTAGACTGCCCTCATTATCATGCGGCCAATGAGCTCACAGCACAAAATGCACTCCCAATAGGCAGCTCGCCAATTTGGAGATGGGTAATCGGGCAGTGTAGCTGCTGGAGAAGGGCCTGCAGCAGCAGTTTAAAGAGGAAGTGTATTTTACATCAGGAACATTTTCTAGAAGCAACTTTGAGGAGCAGCAGGCAAAATGAGTGTCTACACAAACTTTCAAATCTGTTATGGTGGAAAACCCACAAGCGACTGCCAGAAAACTATCTCCAAAAATTCCATCCAGCTTTACTTGACAGCAGCTCAGGATCTCTTTAAATATGGGTGGAAATGGCTGTTTCCTCAATTGTACCAGCCATGGTTAGTGGGCGTGAGCAAGAGCTGGCAGAGATGAAAATGGTGTTGGCATCACTTGACCCCTATTTGCACATATGCACGAGGCTTCCATCTTTTTCCACGGCATCTCTGGCCACAGTGATTCAAATTCCTCTGAAAATCAGAGCGAGCATTAATCTAATGGCAAGACTAGCTGCCGCCCCAATTTGGTTCTGCTACCACCCTGTTTTTATGCATAAATGAGGCAGTAGTGAGACTAAATCCCCTCCAGCCAGTCTGTTCCAGGATGCACAAGAAACTCAAAAATCTTTCTCTCCTCAATTTTTCTTTGCTGCCTTTTTAAGAATATTTTTGCCTCCATTTTCTAGCTTAAATATTCAAAGTATGCAGCTTATTGATTTATGCCTTAATAGATGTTTGTGCGCCAGTGCTGATGACCTTTACTTATTATATAGACCTGCAGCCACATCACACATATGAAATCTCTGAATTTTCTATAGTGGGTTTTATTTAAATGTACAGATTGAAGTTTGCAGGTCACCGTTGACTGAAACGTGACAATAAAAGTTATTCACTATTTGATTGATGTGCACGCTTTTTTTTACATATTTTATGGCCAAATATATTGCTGTGTGCTACTGACGTGTCATTAAAAAAGTTTTGATCATCATTCGTGGGCAACGTGCAACATTGTGGGGTTGAAATTATTCATTGCATTATAATTACATCAACATATTACACATTAGTGCTGAGCATTTTTTATGTTTGAGCTCATATTGTGTTTATGCTCTAGTTGTGCATTGCAGAAATGTTTTGTGGTGTGCTAAATGTTCCACAAGCATTGCAATGTCTCCCCATTACTGAGGAGCAGCAAGAAAGATCATGAAGATATAAGAACAACTTATGAGAAAGGTGCCAATGCAGGACAGGAGACTGGCATGCCAGGTGTTCATTGAAGAGATTTCCTTTTGTACTAAGCAATGACCGCAGCTCTAGTGAAAAGTGCAGTAATCTGATGGTTACAATTCTATTTGCTGCACAGAGATACTTTAAGCTAGCCATCTGTTTCTTTTTATGAGCAAAAAGTGATGCTGTTTAAGTTTTTTTAAAGTTCACAGAAAAAACTTTATTTGAGCAAGATGTCTCTTTTACCCTAGAGTCCATGAAAATAAATCAGACTTCAACATGTAAAAGTCACCTGCTTTTCTTCATTACAGCGATAGGGGTGTAAATGTGTTCAATGTGATGTGCTCTGGTGCAGTCCCCTTTTTCTTTATGAACCAGTCTTTTGCTCAGTAACTCCTATGTTTCTCCTAAGTTCACCACTAACTGAAGGGGTAGGTGAGATAGAGATGGCTTTTAGCTGGCTTTACCTACTTCTTGTGAATGGGATGGCTGGGTACCTCTCTGAGCTCATGGCCCAGAACGTCACAGGACTGTGGCGTGATGTACTCATTTGGGGAGGAGGGGGTGATGCTTTGGAGTGCCTTCTGTCACTAGTGCAGAGGCAAGTGATGGCGTGAGACCAGCGTTGATCTTAGAGTCAGCCACCTATTTTGGGGCTATTCCACACATACCCTTGCTGGATTCTAATTGTCTGGACTCTGCTTCCAAGTCTATTGAAGGCAATTGTTATTGCATTATGGAGTGTGGGTCTCAACTGAATCAAGGGGGAGCAATCATGAAAGATTCTTCTACTGTCTTGTTTCTGCACCACTGTGGTGTCCGCAAGAGTTGGCAAGTGAACAATGGCAGAGTGTGAAGCAGATAACAACTCCATTCTGGCAGAATACTGGACAGACAGCTGTTTTGTCACTGCACTAACCACTTTGTTAAAATGGACTCTCGCAATATAGCCACACCATCATGCAACATATGATGCACAGATTCCAGTTACTCATATACATTTTCACATTTTGTTTGAAAGGGAGATCCCCGAGGTTTAATCCCAGAACGGTCAGTGGACATGTTGGGCCTCTGCCTAGTACCAGTCCACCCTTTCCCGCCAGCCAACTCTGCTGCCTTCTTATCCAACCTTTTTGTCGCATGCAGGGATGCCCCCTGTAATGGGAATACTGATGTAAAGTGCTCTGATGCCACTTCTGCCTATGAGGGCCTAGCCTTTTGTTGTGAGGGTACAATCTATGGTTGGATGGGTGTAGCCTCTTCTTGTGAAGGTGCAACCTGTGACAACGTAGGAGTTGTCTCTTTATCCAAGCATGCAGCCTCTTTTTCCAATACTTGCAATCTTTTCTTCTCAAGAGAACAGATGGCTTATTATTGATGCCACAATTAGGCATGTAAAATGCTACAATCTGCCAACTTAGCATGGTTGCTCTATCAGTATTTAT